>NW_022991706.1:0-206278 GCF_902827175.1 Gymnodraco acuticeps
AACACAACCACATGCAGAGAGGTGGCAGAGCAGAAAGTATATTTTAATAACGATACTTTAATACTTTAATTTAAGTAAGATTTTGAATGCAGGATTTTGACTTGTAACAAAGTACTTTTTTTTACTTAAATTACAAATCTGAGTGCTTCTTCCACCATTGTTAATCCCTCACTGTTTTTGTTAAATTATCACTATACTTGGCTACATTAACCTGCAGTTTACTTTTGCACTTCTGGTTAGATGCTAAACTGTATATTATGGAGACAATGACAGTGTTGTATCTAATCCAAAATAAAATGAGAAGCTGCATGTGAGGAAATATGGAGAGGTGGAAGGATTCTGCATGAGAAGTGAAGCAATCACGTGTGTTTTAGCTGAGTTAGTGTACAAACTTACCCTGCAGACACTCGGGAATCAGACCCCAGCACGACCCCTCCTTTGAACTCTATGGCAATGATTGTGGTCTGTAATCAGAGGTAAAATCGATACATAGGCTATTTACAATTCATTCTATGCATAACAATGTGGCCGGCAGTTGGCCTGACATAAAACAGGTTTTCAGCACGTTACACATACACAACAGGCTACAAAATCTGTCAAAAAATACTGTCCAAATCTTACTTACTCCGGTTTTCACCTCCTCGGACAACCATTCGGGCCCTGTTTCTGCCTCCATGCTGATTCACTGTGAGACTCCGGTAACGACAACAACAATGGTTTAGTCGGCTAGGGAAGGGGACACCGGACTGACACGGAAACTTCAACCGAGCAGCGTTTTAGACTATACACGCTCTTGTTGTCGGATGTTTTCTCTAAAGATTCTAAACTGCTCGACGTGCCGAATCAACTCAACAATCACTCATCAGACCGACTCCATGTTTCCCTGAATTAAATCGAAATTGAAAGTTAAATTGTCCTTCCTCTGCAGCGAACTGTAAACCCGTGTTTCAAACAGCTGCGCTTCACTGAAATGTGAAGGACAGTGTTATCTTAAAGTAGGCTATGCATTAGACTTTATGGCTACAAATACAAGAACAACGATTGTTTACCTAAGTCAAGTGCAGTATTAAAATGAGTGATTACAAAGGACCTGACAACTGAAGGAGTTTTCAGGTTTACATACAATTTAGTTTTTAGATGGAAAGATGTAACATGCAGTTGAATTACGACTACTTTTAGTTTACACTATAACATTTGAAGCACACAACTCAAAGACAGAGAGATGAAGAACAATGCAATTTGTAAGATGTGTTATTTATTTATTCTCATTTCACATATTTCTTCAAGTAGGCTACAACCACTCTACACAAAACATTTGGTTTCAACACAGAGAAGACATGTATAACCTTATTTATAATTAAGATGTCTATAATGGAATTCATATTTTTAGAGTTAAGTGGAATTGTGTAGCTTTGTATACATTTTGTATAAACAAGTCATACACCGACGCACTGTCTAAATCCCAGTCCTATATCAGTTAGGCTACTAATGAAATTATGGATTTCAAATAATTACTCCATTAAGCTACAAACAAACAAAATGTAATTTCAATTGGTTGTTCAGAGGCCGTCACTCATCATGGAACTTGGGAAGCTTGTTTCCAGGAACAACCACATGCTCCACCCCAGTTTCAGTGACCACCACCAGGTGAGCCACGCCTCCGCTGACGTTGTCTCTGCCCATGGCCAGAGCAAGAGCTGTGTGCACAGGGAGAGAGGGAGGAAGAAAGGGCGGGAAGAGAAGGAAAAAGGACAGGAACAAAAAGTGGGTGAAATAAAGGTCATGTTTAAGTACCAACATATTCAGTTTGTAACATTTGTACACCAACTCACAACTACAAACACATTTTAATTGAACTTACACATAGATTTCATTTAACTCCTTTCCTCAAGTGCAAACATAAGCCTTGTTCTCATAAAGGGCAGTATTATGGAACACTGCATAGTCTTGAATATTTAACATACATTTCCTCTAAACTGAACTCTGGAATATTTCCAGTGAATAAAGGTTGCTTCAGTTTAAATATACATGCTAAGGTAATTAGACAACTGAGCAATCTCTGTGCAATGTGTCGTACTTTTTAAACCTCAATTAAAGCAAACATAAATGTTAATGAACTCACAACACTATTTCCCTGTTAAACATTTCTAATCCTGATATAACCTCCTGACCTACTTTTATAAACGTATTTAGAAGTGAAACAGTACCATTAGTGGCAAACTGTAGGCATTCCTCTCTGCTCATGTTGGGTTTGTATTTAGCGTCAACGTAGCCGTAGATGTAAGTGCTGCCGGAGCCACCGATGGTAACCAGCTGAGGGACTAACATCCCGCCTAGAGACACGACGTACACCTGGAGAAGGAAGGAGAATATCAGTAATGTTGCTATATGCTGCAAGGTGGAGCTCCTGTGTACCCCCCACCATCACTGATGTTTGACTGTCTTCACAACCACCCCCCACCTGTGGTCCTTTCTTCTTATCCCAGCCTGCTGTGATGAAGCCGGCCTGCAGCTCGTCTTTGTTGTGGTAACACAGTTCTTTCAGCACAGATGCTGCTGCTATTACCAGAGGAGGGTTCTCCATCTGGACACTGTGGATAAGGGGGGGGGTCAACAAAGATTAGGGTTGGCCAAATGTTAAACTATGTGCTGTTTAAAGTTTAAAACACTTTGAATATTGAATGTTATTTCTTGGATTATGGAGTTATTGTTAAGTGAGTTAAGTGTGTTTATTGTATGTGTGTAGGTGTGTTGTTATAGGATTGGGGTTTTGTGTGCACACATCTTGGTATGATTGCTTTCTCCCAAAATATCCTGTGGTATCAATAATATATTTTTCAATGCAATGTAGAAATGTGATGATGAGCATGTTTTCTGATGTGTGCCCATGTTTTGGATTTGGTGTGTGTGTGTGTGGCACGCACCTGTGGAAATGACAAGTTATACTTAGCAGCCTTGATGACGGCCTGAGCGTCTGCCAGTGAGCCAGCCATGCAGCAGAAGATCCGGTCATGAACCTGAATCCACCTTGTTGATGGTCTTAGAGGAAACATATTCTCTAAAGGAGAGACAAATAAAATGTAATGAAGTAAAGAAAAGGACAATAATTCCACTCTGAGTTGAGGAGGAGAAGGTTTAAAGTAGCACAGGCAAGAACATGTACGATAACAATGTTTAAGAAGCTTTGAAGATCAAATTAATGTCGTTTATTTCTGGGAAGGTGTAACATGCAGGTCTTGAGAAGTTGTCATAATATTTAAACACATTTTAATCTGCAAATGAAGCCATTGACTTGAAAAATACCGAAGATTGGGTTGATTTCGAAATTTGAAAACACTGCGCGTTGTTTTGAAACTGGTATGAAAAACTTGGCCTTTTGTACTTACAAAATGAAACACATTGTAACTTTATTCTGCATTAATGGATCTGTACAACACATATTTAAAGATGTGTGTACCACACACGATCCTACTTGTGTGCACAGCTTGGCTTTGTGTATCCACTGTGTATCTTTATCATACATGGTATTAAGCTGTCCTCCTTTCATTCTGTATGAATGTGTTTTAAAGTAAATGCAACTTTCAGGGTATTTTATGGTCACAACATCCTCACCCTCCAATGGAAGCCCTGGAATCTGAGCAAATCACAACCCCTCCATTAAAGGTGGCAGCCAGGATGGTGGTCTGAGGGGACAGGTAGATAATTTGTCATTATTCAACATTGAAGAAGTTTATATTAAGCCAAATATGTCACACTCACACACTCTCTCTCTCTCTCTCACACACACACACACACACACACACACACACACACACACACACACCACACACACACACACAAATACTGAGTTATACAGCATCACACACTTCCTTATTCTCGTGGTTTCTTTGTCCTATCAGCCCACTGCACAAGGCTATGAACTCTGGATTTGGAGTTCTGGCGAATGAATTATTTTCGGGATATATAAAGTAAACGTGAAACCCAACTTGTTGATTTAGCAGGAATGTAGAAGAATAAACACGTTTAAAGATGACAAGTATTCAATAGACTGATAATAAAACTCATGAAGTGTCCACTCGATTTCACTTAACATCGTGTTACTATTCAAGGTTTAGCATCACCTTTTTATTCGTGAAAACAATAACGATCATTTTACGCACGAATAGGCTTTGGTATTCTTATATAGAAAAAAGATACGAGTGGTCCAGATTTACTCACCCCTGTGCTGACTCCTTTGACTTGAGATTCGTGCAGTGTTTCTTCTCCATTTTCACTCCAAAATCGAAAGAGAAGAGGAGAGGTGACGCTCAGAACAGCGACCTCAGGCGAGCTGAGACGCGCAGAGAAGCCGCAGTCCCAGTATCCAGTATGGCGCTATCAAATGTTCCTCGAAACCCCTTTACCTGGGTTTAATTTCGACACGCAGCAAGGTATGAGTCTCTTATTTATATATTTTGAGCTGCTGACTGTATCTTTACAGAAAGTAACACATTAAACTGTCGGTTACGCCGAGCACCGGGATCAAAAGTGAAAGTAACTTTTTCCTCTTGTTTATCAGTTTAGTTCATAAAGCAGTGTAGTGATTATTTTTCACGGTGATTATAATTATAACGTATATTCATCAGTTGATCCCCTCCATAACACTCTCATCCCTCCATCTCACTAGGAATGGCTGCCTTAGAGGGTCTTTATGATGGTGGACAAACACCTAAACCTATGAAACAGGCACCACCATAGCAGGAGTGGTGTTCAAGGTGACTATAACAATATGTGTAAAAATGCAATTTACTGAATATTAATGCACCAAGACATTTACTTTAGTACAGTTGCAATACATATAACTATTAACATTGTTATTCATTCCCCCAAAACCAAACATGTAGAAAAAGTTTAATTGCATGAGACAACTGCATTATTTTGTTTAAATATAGTTTGAATAATAAACGTTGTATCCCCATTTGTGTTGGTGCAGGATGGCGTAGTGCTGGGAGCAGACACCAGGGCTACATCCGGTGAAGTGGTTGGCCGACAGATGTGTTCAAAGATCCATTACATTGCTCCTAACATATAGTAAGGCTCTGTTTTGCAGAAAAAGGTTACTCTTGTTTGGTGTGTTGCACATTTGACCATTAACTCCCTTCTTTACTCCCTATATATCCCAGAATGCCCTACACAGTGATCTTGTAATAAGTATTACGTTTTGCCACGTACAAATCAGTTATGGCTAGAAAGTACACAGTCCAATGGTGAAAAATGCAAAAGAGAGCTTAACACTCTATCCATGACAGATTGCTCAAGCTGCAAGATGTGTTGCATTGCATTGTGGTCTATTGAGGCTACTGCGGAATGTTTTTGTATGGTGGATTCTATGAACCTTTAGGCAAAATAGGGGCTTGAGAAATAATCCTTTACTCTACTGTTCCCTTTTTTTCTTGTATCTATTCTTTCCCTCTCAATCTTCTCAATGCTAATTATTCTTCTCTCCATAGTTGTTGCGGAGCAGGTACAGCCGCAGATACAGAGAAGACCACAGAGCTTCTCCTCCTCCAACCTTACCATCTTCTCTCAGACCAGCGGGAGGAACCCTCGTCTCGTCATGGCGGTCACATACTACAGGATATGTTGTACAGGTTGGTGTTCCACACACACACACATATACTGGTATTTAGAGATGTGTGAATGACACGTGGTGGTTCATCAGTCCTTGTATGTTTCCATCTCTGTGCTCCTAAGGTACCATGGCCAAATCGGTGCCAGTCTGATACTGGGAGGAGTAGATTGCACTGGGAACCATCTATACACAGTGGGGCCATATGGGAGTGTTAATAAGGTGCCTTACCTTGCAATGGGTAAGTGACATAACTCTATTCAACAAGTTTTGGCAGCATTATCACTGTTACCTTTTCTTAGGATTTCTTGCCGGTGGAGATTTTTTGATGCTCTTCTTAGGTTGCTAATGTGTAGTTTGATGTATGAAATTGTTATTAAATCAACAAGACAAAAGGGGAAAATGACAAATACAATAGTTTGTATAGATTTATTAACCTACAACACCTGTTCCGTGCCTCTATGCGCTAGCCGGCATCTCCCTCCCCCGCACATCAGACGACTAGGGTATCGCTCAGAGATGACGGAGAACACAGGAGACAGACATCAGACACCCCTTGCATGGCCACGTAGCACCCCCACGCAGGCTCCAATCCAGAACCCAGTTTTGTGCAGACAGTCCTGCCCCTCCAGACAACCAAACAAGCAGCAAGGACCAACATCTGGAAGATGAATGGCAAAGACACACGAGCTCTTGAATGGCTGGACAGAGAATCACAGCACCAACGGAAAGCCTCGTTAGTGGCCACGACCTTGGCTGGACAACCTGGAAGTCACTTAATAGACTGCGTGTGGAACAGGGGATGATGAAAGTGTGGAACTACACCACAGAAGACACGTGCAGCTGTGGATCAGTGCAGACAATGTCCCACCTACTGGAATGTGCCGATGCCCCCCGGTGCAGTCCAGAAGACCTGGCAGAACCTACCCCATCAGCTGTGGCCTGTGCCCGATACTGGCAGAACGACATCTGAGATTGCTACGGACTCGAAGAAGAAGAGACTATCAAATCTGGATCAAAAAGTGCTTTATTTCATACAAAAGTGTTGGAGATTATGATAATTTGATTCTATAACTTACTTTTCTATACTACATTATATATTTGAAAGTTCTTCAGTTATTTGTTACTTTTTCATCTAATCTGTTTATCTGATTTCACTTGGTTTCCACGCAGGATCTGGTGATTTGGCTGCTCTTGGTATTCTAGAGGACAGGTACCAACAGGACATGGAGGTAAACCACATATTACATATTGTGACGATTATTAGTCGGGATCGTTTAAATATAATCACAAAACAATCTTAAAGGGGATCTTAGTGATTGAGTATCTGCAGTGATGTAGGCCAAATCAGCCTCTATTATATGCAAACGGTTGAGAAAATGTAAGAAAAATAAATGAATTCTCCTCACTGTTGAAATGTCTCTGAAGGCCCGTGTCTTCTCCTTCGTGTTCTAACGTGTCTGGTTGTCTAATTTCCCCATCATTTTCTCTAAACTCTCAGCTGGATACGGCGAAGGAGCTGGTGCGTGTTGCCATCCATGCGGGCATCATGAATGACCTCGCCTCAGGAAACAACATCGACATCTGTGTCATCACCAGAGAAGGAGTGGACCACATCCGACCCTACCAGGAGTCAGAGTACAAAGACAGCAGGTAGGCCAGTACGACTTTAAAGAAGATTTTAGGTTTACCCATGTCAAATCAGATTTCCTTCTCGGACAGTAACAAAATATGTTGAGTCTGTTCCTGGCAGTGTGATTTTTCATTATCTATTGTGTGTGTTTTTGCTTGCGACTCACATGTAATGTTCAGTTTTTAAATTATTTAACAACTTACTACTCTACTACAAGCAAAACAATAGTTTGGAATGTGATGATTAAAGCTTCAACCATATATCTCTCTCCTTCTCTCTCCTAGGAAAATGAAATACAGATATCGTCCCAGGCACCACTTCCGTTCTGACGGAGAAAGTAGTCCCCTTAAAGCTGGAGGTGGTACAGGAGAGCGTGCAGCATGATGGAAACAGTCTGAGCCCTCACAGCGCTATCACAACATTTAGTAGTAAAATTAAAAGGCTTTAATTTCATGTCATTGTTATTCACTACATGGTTAAATAAAAGAATAAAACATCTCAGATCATTGATTTACATTGTCATCATATATTCTTTACTCTGTTGCTATGATTCACTGTGATATGGAATCGTTCAGTATACTGCAGGGCTTAATTAAAAGAGTCTACCAAAGCCATATTGAGGAAGACTGAGACATTGTATTAGAGTGTAGGATTAAAATAAAAACATCTTAAATTAAATTCTTTGTGACCTGTGTTTGCTTCATTTCTTGTCATGTTTTGTAATTATTTGCTGATTTATATTTGAAGCTCTTAACAAGCAGCCACCAGAAGAGGATTAGGGCTTTAACTCACAGAATTCTGATTTTAATCTCATTTTGGTCAGATCTCAAAAAAGTTAATAATGACCCTAATCCTCTCCATACACTTATGATAACATACCCAGTAAAAAGTTTATAGGCTAATGCACAATTTGTTAAATACATGTCAAACTGTGCATTAACCTGGTTTAGATTGTGTATTTTTTATAAAATAATGCAAACACAAGTCGAAATATATCTCTGCTGGGCTTTCCTACACCTGAGGCTGCTTTTCCGGTAGCAACTGATGAGAAACACATATAATGCTCTCGGATTGGTTTATACGTTTTTTGAGACACATTTTGTTATTTTAAAATAAATATTTCGGAGTTTGGGGTTTATTTTGATCAATTAACTTTGTGTTGCTAAAACAACCTTTATATAGATATGTATTATTACTATCAGTATTAATTGAGGAATTCTGCATGGTCTTTTCAGAGGAAAAATAAGTCTTAAAACCCTTTCACTTTCGAATTCTTTGTCACGCACAGAACGAGGAAATGATCATTGACGCTTTGCCAGTCGCATTTGTCATTTTGAAAACTACAGAAACCAAAAAACAGAATTAGTTTATCATCTTTAATACATAATGGCTCTTTTCCAAGTATCTGGTTTTAAGCATTATGCTGAACTTCGTGCACAGATTCTTCCATCTGGACAAACGCATCTCGTAGACCGAACCAACCACTACAATTTCGGGACCAAAACTCAGGAATTCGCTGTACCTGTGGGTGTAGACGTAAGTAAAGTTTCACTTAGTTGTAGAAAAGCTCTAATATACTGAATCTTACGGGTAAATCTTCCCCAAGCATGACGCGTCAGACGCCCTGTGGATCAAGTTATTTTACGCGTCTGTGGTTTTCAGTATCTGCGTTTTGTGAAATGTAATATCATGCATTTACTTAACTATTTCGAGGTATTGTCAAATTATATTTAGTTCTGGTAGATAATTGACTAATATTATCTTACAGACGCAGATACAGTGCCATTACACATGAGGCGTCCCACTGACACCTTTCTTTTGGTTTACTTCAGCCATCAGGTTTTCTCAAGTCCTGCGACCGTGAAGGGGGTGTGTGTATAGACCTGAACCACGGTACGACCACCCTGGCCTTCAAGTTCAAACATGGAGTCATCGTGGCTGTGGACTCCAGAGCCTCTGCTGGGCCGCTACTTAGGTACATACGCATGTCTGAACCTGGAGAATGTTGAAAACAAAATGAAACTGCACAAAAAACTGGAATGTGGAAAGTGGATTATAAAACTGTCATTCCTCACAGTCTGACAATCTATCAGCTCCTGTGTTTCAATTAAATCAAGGTGACATGATCCATCAGTCACAATCCAATAATAGTCATCACTCTCAGTTTTTTAGGAATTGCCTCAAGACCCCACCCTGTTTCCACACCACATTTTACTGACTGTCCTTTACTTTATTTATTTATTTTTAAACCTTTTATGCTCTTAACCTTTTATTTCTATTTTTTTATATTGCCATATTTTTATCCAATATGCTCCTTTAGATATATTTTCACTTTTTTTCTTATAGCTTTGTGAAGCACCTTGAGATTACGTTGTCTTTAAAGTGTGCTATATAAATCAAATGAATTATTGTTATTAATAAATAACATATCAAAGAGATTGTCATCAACTCAAAATCCCGAGGGGTTTAATAAGGTGAGGGACTTTGAATATAAAATATATGGACCATTAGGTCACAAAATGTAGATGAAGACAACAGGGTAACCAAAACTGCTGCGTTCACTGGGCTACGTCGGTTCTGTAAATGTCTCCTTTCCTTTCTCTGCAGCATCCAATGATGTCAACAAGGTGATAGAGATCAACCCGTACCTGCTGGGCACCATGTCGGGCAGCGCTGCAGACTGCCAGTACTGGGAGAGACTCCTGCCAAAGAATGCAGGTCCGTCATGCAGAGTTTTGAATATTTGTACCATGGTTTCTCAGTCCCTTTTTCCATGTAATGTTCTAGTTCTGTATATGCTTGTATTCTAGGTGTCACAAAGTTTTGTTCATAGTTAAGTAATATCTGATGAATCACGAAGAAATATACAGGGGTAATCTCTCAGATTTAGTTTGTCTTTTTTCAGTCACAAAAAGAAAGGCAGTTGTTACGAACTCAACCTCAAAGCAATAGAGTCCTTGACTTGAGGTCCTTGTAAATACATGCGTGTTATAAGTAATTGTCATTTTATTACAAATACAATTATAACAAAAACATTCATAGAACACTTCTACCTAAATAAAATAAAGGTGTCTCAAGTTCATTTCTTGAAAGCCACAAATTCAGTCCAATCTGACCCACAGGTGTGACTGATTACTGTAATTTGTGAATTGATTTTCTTGGTAATTGATTGGTACCTTGTTTTCTTTCTTCTTCCAGGCTGTACAGGCTGAGGAACAACCACAGGATCTCAGTGGCTGCTGCCTCCAAGCTGCTGTCTAACATGATGGTGGGTTACAGAGGCATGGGCCTCTCTATGGGAAGCATGATCTGCGGATGGGACAAAGAGGTTAGCAGTGTGTGTGTGTGTGTGTGTGTGTGTGTGTGTGTGTGTGTGTGTGTGTGTGTGTGTGTCACAACCAGCAATGCAACCATTATAATCTGTATAATCAGTAAAAGCAAGGAGATTGTAGAGACAGGATGCTCTTTGGATGTTTCCTGTTTCTTTTTAGATGCCTGTCATATGAAAGCATCATCATTTGTTGTATTGACTTATAATGATACTAAACTGTTTTAAGTCGAATGTTTGTATGCATGCAGAAATCACAACATATCACATGGGGATCCAACACATAAAAGGACAAAATATTCAAATGTTTATTACACTTCAATATGACGCATACAAGGAACCATATGGACAGAAACCATCAACTGGCCCTGCAGCTCAAACCTCTTAAATTAAACTGTAATGTCTTATTTTTATTATTTGTATATCACTAATGGTGAAGCTCAATAATTGACCTGTATATGAAGTGAACCTTCCCACAGACCATGTGATGACTGTACTCTGCAGGGTCCTGGGCTGTACTATGTGGACGATAACGCGACCCAGTCTGTCCCGGCCGTATGTTCTCTACCGGCCTGTGGCAGCAGTTTTCGCCTATGGTGTGGTGGACAGCGGTTACCGCGAGGACATGTACGGTGGAGGAGGCATATGAACTGGGCCGCCGGGGCATCGCTCACGCTACGCACAGGGACGCCTACTCTGGAGGGTTTGTCAACAGTGAGTATATTATATTTAACTTAAAGTATATCTTGTACCTCTGTCAATTTGTTCTGTTTTGCCACACTATGGTTGTAAGTAAAGTGGGTCGATTTTTTACTCCAGTCAGAAATCTTAACAACTATTGAATGGAATGTTCATACGCATTTGCTTGATCCCTAGACTTTCCCTCTAGCATCACCATGAGGTTGACATTTTGTGTTTGAGTTCAATATTCCAACATTTCTTGGAGGGATTACCATGAAATTCAGTACATGCATTCACGCCCCCCTCAGGATGATTTTAAACAATTTTGTGATCCTCTGACTTTTCATCATCCCAAATATTCAAAGAATATGACATAATCCTCAACCATTGTTTTGTGGTAATAATTTCATTATTCATTTAAGGATGTGAGAGTTTCATAATTTAGTTTTCAAGCGGATCCAGGGACACAAAAACATGAAAGACAGAAACAAATTAAATCCAAGCAACACAAAGCAATCAATACAATAAAATAAACAAGAACAGACATTTGAACGCTCTCACACAACCCTGAACCACATCCGTACACTCTTGTTAAAAGTGTTAATTTGCACAAACGAACGAGAAATCAAATTAATGAACACTGCCAACAAGAATGATGTGTCAAATAACAGTGTATACCTATAACTAATGTTGTTCCCTATCTCTCTTTCTCCCCATAATTCCTGTTTTGTCTCTACTGATACCTATCACAATAAAGCACATCATGCACAGAAGAATTATGATTGAGAAAAGACGTGCATATTGCATAGTCCTTAAATGTTTCGTATAAAGCTGTGAGAACTTGATTAGGGTAAACTGGTGGCACCATGTATATGCGAGGCTCATCTGCGTTTTGTGTGTGTTTTTCTAGTGTACCACATGCGGGAGGATGGCTGGATAAAGGTGTGTAAGGAGGATGTATCCGAGCTGATCCACCGCTACAGGAAGGGGATGTTCTGAGTTTGACCCAAATCAACCTATTTTGTCAATATTTCAATATCTTTTTTTCAAAAGTATCTTCGAATAGTTGACATCTGATTTTGGAAATGAATGACCCAACTTTGTCTCCAAGAGTGTGTGTTGCATTCTTGATCCGGGATCAATAAATGTAGTGTATGTATGAAAATGCTGCGTAGAACCATTTATTTAGCTACATAAGAAGCTGAACTTTGCAAGAGCATGTTGTCATCCTGTTTTGTTTGTTTTTTGTTCTTTATGGTGTGTAACGGAGGTATTTTGTATGTTAATACGTATAAGGTTATGTAATGCATTTTGCAGTTTATTCTAACCATGCAACCTATCTAAAAATAATTGTACTAATACTTTACAACACTCAGATCCAAATAAAGACTGTTGGTCAACTCAGTCATGTTGTGCATTGATTCCCTTTATCTGATATATTGCTTTCTGATGAATTTCATGTGGACGATTCCTGAAAAATAATACAGAATGTTACGTATTGAAATGCTTTTGTAAATACAAGCAAGACATTTTCAGCTTTCAGCGGAAACAGGTTGACATGTGGGTAATATCCTCTTTAAGTTTCAACCACATACTTCTTCAATGTTAGGTAAGTCTTTTTTGTAGTTTTAAAAAATAGATTCTCTTGCTATATTAAACTGTGGAAGAAAAAATGTAAACCCATCACATACTCACAACAGAATTTGTTTGTTCTTTTGCTCGTCATCAAGTGAGCACAAACACGCAGAGTGTGCCAAACCTCTTCTCATGATACTTGCAAATAAACCTGTGGTGAGATTTCTGCTATGGTGTTTTACAATATATCCTCCTGGGACCCGAGGAAAAAAAGCGTCTTCCAATTTCCTTTTTTTTGTGATTTCCTACCTATTTAGGGTTAAAAAAACATCTTGCAATTTAGACTTTTTTTATTTTATTTTATTTTAAAATGTTACAGTATGTCCACTGTAGAGGACGTCGGGACCATTTTAGTTTGAAAAGACAGCCAAAATTAACAGACTATGTAACGTATTATGGTTATAGAGTGATATTAATACAATAATACATTCACCTTTATTTAAAACATGAATAAGTAATTGATCTGAACATTGCTGTTTATTTGGTCAATACAAAACTAGTTTGGTTTTTGGTGAATCTTTCCAGATCTTCAAAGACTTTGTAGTCAATGTAGTGGGAAAGTACCTCATTGACTCCAGTCAGCACGGGCTGTAGGGTCATCTTGACTAGTTTTATGGATGTGGTCTCCATTTGACCATGCTCATAGAAACAAAGCTTGCATTCCTGAGGCAATTCTCATTTTCCATGGCTCCACTTAAAATAAAAACAACAATAAGACATGCGTGCTACTCTTGGCCCACAGGGGGCCATGTCTTTCCAGCTCGTCCCTATCTGTCTCTATGTATCTATCTGTGCGCTCATGGAGCATCCTGCATCTTTCCCCCCCTTCTTCTTGACCCTCTTCTATCCCAGGTGTGAAAGCCTCATCTCTCTCATCATCTGAGAGCTCAACATGTTAATCTCCCTGAACTATCTGGTACAGAAAATGTCTGCTTCAGTTCCGTCTCCTGCAACAATATTGAGTCATAAAGTCCATGAAGACGGTCCTGACGTCCACTAGAATGGACATTTATAAAAGGGCTGTTATTTGAAAACTTGAATTATTTAATTGCTTTCAGAACTAATTATATAGTTCCTCACATGTTAATAAACAAGAACATATATGAGTATCGTGGTACAAATGACAATTATTCAACAATATTTGACTTCTCCTCCTGCTTCTATAAAATGTTGTTTTTGGTATGCCAGCCATTTTGGATGAAAAGAAAGAGGAACTTCCCAGCATTCAATTTTAACCAATGACATATCACTGGAAAGACCAGGATGTTCTCTGTGCAGTACATCAGGGATTGATTGAGTACCTCAAAAGAGTAAAAGGAGATGCATGTTAACAAAATGTCCACTACAGTGGACATTTTCAATGGGCTGGGTCCCAGGAGGTATAAGTTATAATACTTTAAAAACGAGATAATATCACTTATTGTTGATAGTGCTTTTGTATTTTGTAGTATTTTCAATTATCTTTAACATGAAGCTCACAGGAGACTGGCAAATACATTTCTCAGATTAATTGTTTTAATTGAAAACCAACGGCACATGTTCTTAATTACACAACATATTGTCAAAGCTATAGTACCATAACACCTAAATAATATAATGTGTGAGTTCATCTGGTTGGGGTATGTTATACTGTATAGGTACTTACAGCACACACTACAGTACATCTAGTTAGACAAACGCTGTTGATTTAGAGAAGCCACAGTTGTTATGTCATCAGTTGCCAGGCAGATTTTGATGCAACAGGTTTCTTTACAGGAAACAAAGCACCAGATTGAGCTTGGATATGTGCAGTAAGAACAAGAGCTTAGTGGCTGTCAAGTCATACACATTGAGAACAAAACATTCACACAAACTCATAAAATGTAAAATAGAATGTAATAAATCAGTATTCTTTTTAACATTTCCTCTTGCTTAGTGTGTCTCCTATGAGAAACAAATAACACTTACAAGTTGTCAAGACCTAACTTATAAAAAAGCACCAAACTATGAGAAAAAGAGGAAGGCAGAAAAGTTTCATAAAACATCGTCGAGAGAGCAGGCCATGGTTGTTATCTACTTTTTACCTGCCAGGACATCAATGCTTCTTGTCCTCCTCGATTTTCCCCATCTTCTGGTGTTAAATAAAAAGGGTTCTGCATTAATATAACCATCAGATGAACAGAAGTAACAGGCCCATCTTAGACTGACATTTCATAAACAAAGTGTGAACAATTGGCTTTAAATCTATAAGACAAATACACCAATCAAACCATAGTGAATGTATTTATTTATTTATCATAAAACTAAATTAGCTTTTTCAAAGGACATGCTGGACCAAAATTGCCCTCTTGATATGAGAGTCTTGACCTCCGCGTGTTGGATTAAATTAATTAAATGCTCATAATCTTGCTGAAAAATGTATAAAAACAAAGGCTATTTGTGAGAACCCTGGTCCATTCATGACTGTTTATCTCTCGTGTCCTTATCTGACCTCTGTTCTGAGACTGGATTCCTTTCCTTTACATTTGCAGCCTTACTGTGCTTCTTCTCGATTTCTCCCACTCTCTGGATTAAACGAGTTAAGATTGACACACATCAGTTCTGCACATAGAACGTAGTTATGCTCAAAATTGACATGTTTTTGCAGATAAATAGAGCATAAAAGTGGAGGAAAAGATTCAGACGTCATAGTAGATTATGGTGTAGCGCCATCTACCTGTAGAGATGGAGAACTTCGTCTTTGTTGGCTATCATATTTCCGACAGTGTTTGCCTCCAATGTCTGGAAAGGGCTTGTCTTTAAGTTTCAAGTCATTTTATTTTCAGATGTAACTTGTGTAGCTCGCTAAACCTTGATAAATACTGCTTTATTTTGAAAAGATCGCCGGGATATGTCTGTTTTTCCCCCGCTAGCTTCTGGCTTCAGGGAACGGTGCACGTCAAAGTGAAACCAAAATGAACCCGGAGTTGAGGGGGAAAACCCACATTATACACTATTTTTTCTTAGTGCGATAGCAGCAAAGAGGACCTGACAGAACCTAAAAGACTTACAATCATGACTGAGTTGTCTACAATCTACAAACTGTCCCTGGTGACTTTTATCTGCTTCATAAAAGGTAAGGTTACTGTGTCCGTCGATATTTACTAATAGTACTAGTCGATATTGTTGCTCTGTTTTTGGCCAATACACCAAAAAGAATTGTTTATGAATATGCAGTATATCTATCTGTGGCCCTGATGTGTGTTTACCTGTGTAAATAAAGTAACCCTAACTCAGTGAAACAGTTGGGCACACTAATGTGCATTGCTAACTGTAAAATGTCCTATTTGTCCTTAATTGTTTTACTTTAACATAATATTATGTTAAATACGGCTATATTTCTAAAGGGAGTTTGGTGTGCATGGCCGAAACTGTTACACAAAGTGGTTTTAGAGCAACAATGTATAGAAAAGAATAACAATACACAGATAATTGTTGTTTAAAGTTCAAACATTGACATGCAAAGCAAGACAAAAGGATGAATATGAAAGTAAGACACACCAGTCGACCAACAGGAAGAGGAAGAGGAAAGTCCAACTTTTACTTTTATTTGGTCTGTTAGGGTTTGATTCGTATTATCCCTCAATGCTTGACATAATATTTTAAATTAATATAACTACTACTACTACAATATACATTTTTGAGTAAAATAATAAAAAGTATCTCAAGAAAACACAATTATTAAATTGTTAAAATTAGGGGAATGTTGCACTGTAGCCAATGAAAAGTACAAACAGCTTGGGTTTACAATTGAGAAAACAGTGCTATTATTCTCCTATGTTACACTGTTTTAGAAAATATATATGTTGTTAATTCCTTCCTAAATCTAAAGCCTGCAGCAGCAGCAGCTGTCCAGTGTTGGAGTGCTGGTTTGTTCAGGAGAAAACTGGTCGAGGAGGAGGTTTAACTGGAGCTACAAGCCAGGAAAAGTCCCTGCTTCACATCAGGACAGACGCACACAGCCACACAACCAAGTCCCAACAGGCTCCATCTGACATCAACCCCGACAGAGTCTACTCTATCACCGGTTAGTTCAAAATGACTAACGGCCTATACCGTTTTCTGTAAGTCAGCAGTCTTAGTTTAAGGTCCATTATAATTGTAGAGGAAACTTCTGTGTAGCAATGCATGGGAGTCACCGACTCAGGAAGGAGACAAGGTAGAGCAGGAGCTTTGATGTCAAAACACTGATGATTTATTGGAGTTTCGGCCGGAGCATTCACATCACAATTCACAGCAGTCACTGTGAGACTGCACGGGTGGGTTGCCACGTCAATTATAGAGCGCCTCTCTCTTGTTAGCCCATTTAACCGGTTTCACAGAGAGTAATCAACATATTTTGATAAGATAGCTTTAGACAGTTGGGCACACTGAGTTACCTGCTTCTGCCACTTATGGCCTCGAATATGTCATACCCTGGAGTCCACAAACAACAAAGAAGGAAGTGTCCCAGTGCACCCACAACAAAGACCATCTGTGACCTAGTGTTGACCGGTCACAGAATGGGAACAATAACATTATGGCTGAAGCAGCCTATGTCCTTAAAGGAGATAAACAGACGTCAGGGTTGGTCCTGTACGTCATATCTAGGAGTCTAGGACAATTATTTCCCTAACAATAATAATAATAATAATAATAACTTGAATTTATATAGCGCCTTTCATAACCTCAAGGTCACTTTACAAAGAAACATACAAGGACAAGACATAAAAAACATAAACATAAAACAGGGGGCAGAAATGGAAGTGTAACTGGGGGGGGGGAGTGAGTTATTGTTGGAAGGCGATGTTGAACAGATGAGTTTTAAGGGTTGATTTGAGAATGTTATAAGCCTCCAGCGACATATAAGAGCTATTGGTCCATATCATTATTATTATACATCATTGCACTTTTTCAGATGCAGTGAATCAGATCTCAGGATCCAGACTATCCATTTAGTTTCTTTTACAGTTTCAGTACTTATATACTTTCTCTTTAAAGTTGCTTTGTTTCATAATAGAGTATACACTGTAGATATGAGTTCAGTCAGTGTTGCTTAATTTATTGTATTTTTGTTCTAGTCTTTAACTCAAGTTTTTCTGATAGCGACTGCATAATTATTTATATGATATATTTATTAAAATATTTTAATATTAATTTCTCAAAATCCTTTAAACAGACCTGAAATGTTTCTCAATCATCATCTTCTCTCGGATTAATTAATAATTTTTAGATTTTGTTCATGTCCCTTTTTAGATCAAGCTACCATTCTTTTGTCAAATTCCATTTATTTTACAAATAAGCAGAGTGAGCATCTCTGATTTAGATGTACAATGACAAAACATACACGTTTCCCTCAAAAATATCATTCCTCAGACCCAGCAGCCACGCTCTGCCACCACTCTCTGAACCCTCCCAGAGGCTCGGTGGAGAAGCCCCAGTGTGAGATCAACCCCTTCTCACCGCAGCCCTCCGACCTCAAATGGGTTGCTCCACTCACAGACTCCGGCTTAAGCCCCATATACCTGGAAGCTGATTGGTTTTCAACTTCCCTGCAGGGCCTCAACAAACAGGTGGCCATTTCCACGATCATGCGCGCTCCAACAGCAACTAAAGAGCACAATGGTAATGATTTATGACACAAAAAATTGTTACCCGTGGCAATATGTCTGTTTCAATTAGAGATACACTCAAATATATAATTATTCGATATATATACACAATTAATTAAATATATAATTAAGTTGGTCAGTAATTGAATCGTATGTCATATGTGTTAGTTTGACTCTCTCTTCCTCACTGTCTGTTTGCTCAGTGATCCTCAGTGTGACCAGCAACACGGTGTCAGTGCAGTCCAGGCTCGGGGAACCAGTGCTGCTGGATTGCGGATTCTGGGTCGACTCTTCCTCGCCTCTATCCGGGTCAGGTTTTGCCGTGGAGTGGCGCTACCAGTTCAGAGGCGACGGACGATTGGTTCTGGCCTACGACGGGAAAACAGACCGCTTGGCTGATGCAAAAGAGAAAGGGGCCACACTGGACTTTGAGGGACTGCACGAGAAAGGAAATGCGTCTCTGATACTTCAGGAAGCTGAAGTGCGTCACTCCGGGATGTATATCTGTTCGGTGTATCTACCACACATTGTGGCTCAGGTGACGTTGGAGCTTGAAGTTGTAGGTAAGGGGAAATGTATCTGCTTTATGTTGTGTGTTTGGAGACACACCTGCATGCCTCTGCTCTATGAATAAGTTATATCTCTAACTATTAGTCATTGTTGACAGTCACATAAAGCCTGTAATTGTATATTGTCTGATGGCAAACAACATTGGGAAAAAAAAAGGATTATGATTCACCTCTCTTAATGGCTTTCCTCTTATTTTTGCTCCTCCATTTGTTCCTCCTTCTACCCAGAACCTCCCTCTGTGTCCATCTACCCGTCCCCTCTCCCCCTCGCTGTTCAAGGCCAGACTTTGACTGCTCAGTGTGAGGCGTCCGGCTTTGCCCCCCTTTCCCTGGAACTGAGCTGGGAATTTCAAGGCATCGATGGGAAGTCCAGGCCTCTGGGATCAGGCAGCGTTACGGGCCACAGGCAGGCCTGGGATGGAACCTACAGCCAGAGCAGCCGGCTGGAGCTTGACACGACTAAACTAGACCTGGGCCGAGGAGGGGAGGTCATCTGTGTCGCTGTCCATCTTGGAGGCAAAAGACAGGCCAGCGTGACCCTCAATATCATCGGTAATGTTAAAAAAAGTTGTTGTTTCCGATAGTTATCAAGCTCTTTTGGCAACAAGGGGTTCAAACTTTTACACCATAACAAGATGGAGGCCGGTTAGTGATTTTTCTGAACATTGCCAAAGTTATAATGTGTCAATTAGCATACGCAGATATATTAATATAAAAATGATAGCGTTATATGAGACCATCTTTTGGGATTATGGTTATTATGATAAATCATAGCCTACATCAGTGACCACCAACTGGCGGGCCACATCCGGCCCGCCAGACAATCTCATCCGGCCCGCACGACGGGGGTGACTGCGGCGTGGTTACTGCATTCGCAGTCACCACTGTGTGCAGTTCCGGAGTCCAACAGAGAGGCAGCAGCTGCGGGACAGAGATTGCGTACTGCAAAACCTTCCCTGCCTTGAAGAAGAAGTGATCCTTCGTTGTGAAGAGTCTGGTTTGTGCGCTCCGCACCACAGCAGTAGCCCTGCTGCGACAGAGTCCAACAGAGAGGCAGGAGCTGCGGGACAGTAGCCTAGAAGCAGGGTTGGGTTGTAACGGAATACATGTAACGGCGTTACGTAATCAGAATACAAAAATCAAGTAGGCTAACTGTATTCAGCTGGCGTTACATTTGAAAAACGAGTAATCTGATTACAGTTACTTTCGTAAACCTGAAGTGAATACATTTTGGAATACTTATTGGAATTATTGGTGGAAAAATTTCCTCAAAATGTAATATTCATTACCGGCAGAGCTGTGTGCACATTGCACGGCGCTGCAGCGTGTCTGTGAGCGAGAGAGATGCAGCGTGTCTGTGAGGCCCCGCCCCCGCACGCAGATGAGAGAGAGATCTCTTTTAAAATATATTGAAAGTTAGAAACGGAGATGGTTAGATAAAATGTGCAAGATAACGTTTATGTAGCATTTCTTTATTGTCGAAATGATGACATTTCATAACGGGATCAAATCAAAGTGAATGGCCTGCTGCTGCTGAATGCCTGGGGCAAGTGACTGGAAAAAGTTTTAAAAGTTATAACATCGTTTCAGATAATAAATAATAATGATAATTCATTCTATTTAGGGGCGCCTTTCAAAGCACCCAAGGACACCTTACAATTCATAACATATTCTAAGGAAAGGTTTTAAGACAGTACAAAGAATGCAGTCCGGGTGATGTTTTTTATGTGTGGTGCAGATGAGAGGGAGCTGTCCAGAATGACACCAAGATGTTGTGTTTGAGTTAAAGCCATTAAAACAGTAAAATACATGTCTCCTGTTCACCAAAACATACCCATCTGTTATGGAAAAAGAAAGTATTCCAAAAGTATTCTAAAAGTAATCTGAATACGTTAAAGTAGACCCGATTCCAACGTTTAAGACACGTAACTGTATTCTGATTACTTTCAGAGCCATGTATTCAGTATTTAGTAACTGATTACAGAACAAGAACACTCAATACCCCCCCCCCCCTCGGTCTACAACTTCAAAATTCTGGACTATATAAAAATCGCTGGCCCGCGATAGTGTCTATTGGATACATTTTGGCCCTTGGACAAATGTAGTTGGTGATCCCGGGCCTACATGTTGTATTTTCTGCTTTTAAAGACAGCGTTAGAGATAGGTGATACCATTTTTAAATGTATTTAACTGTTCTAATAAGTTTAATGAGCCGTCAATGTCTTTACCTGCATTGATATCCAATTAAGTAAACTTGTATTCATTTATATCACACAACCCTTAAATCACACCGTGAATATCTTAATTTGATGTAAATATTTATGGTTCTGACTTAAGCTGTAAAGAGACTGGTGCTCATTATGCTAGGTTATGGTCATTTCCCGCTGTGGGCCATTAAAACAAAACATAGACAATATAAAATATGGACGTAATCTTGTAACACACCTAATATACTGTATATGATGGCTCTGTTGGAATATATAATTTTTAAAGTATTAATGTTATAGGTTGAATTAATTATTCGAATCAAGCTTGATAACAAAGATACAAATCATATAAACTGGAATCAATTATGACTTTGTTATTTTGTCTTTAAAGGTTTCAGTACTCCCTCCATCGAGGACTCCATGGGAATGGTCGGTGTAGCGGTAGTCCTCTACGGTCTTATCAAGTTTGTCTCTTGGACCTTCACCAGCTCAGGTAACAAATAATTCATTCAAAAGTCCATGTGTATTTACAATAATAATAAATATTACCGCTTTTTTTTTTTTTTTACTTCTGTTTATAACTTTTTCTCTTTTCACTTTACACAGGCTCAGATGTGGCTGGCCAACAAGAGAAGGTATTGTTATTTTTCAAAACAAAAGTTCATAATTCACAATGTGTTGTCATTAGTGTAACACTTGTCAACCTCTTTTTTCTTTATCGCTCAAAGTTGATTTGCATGTCTGCCTCAATAACACGTTTCAATTTCTTCCTTGATAGAAGGACAAGTAAAGAAGAGTGAAGTCCACTGCTGTGAAATTGTGATACTGATCCAGGTTTGGATGGAGTTTAGCAGGAAATATCCCCCATATCATTGTGTTTTCACTGATCCAGAGGGAAGCTTGCTTGCTTTCAATATTTTGCTTTTAAGACAATAATTCTTAGGGATTGAAATTCTGTTCTGCAAGATTTTTTCAAAAATGGCTTCTGCTCAGTCTAAATGTGTTAGTTGGTGTTAGCTTTATGCCATGTAGCTGGTAAAGGACCAGAAACTGAGAGGATTTAAAATGGTAATGTTTTGAAATATCAGCTACAATTTGGGGGTGTAAACCCTTCCATATGATGCAACCCTTTGTTAGAAAAAAGAACTTAGAAAACTTAGAAACTTCAACTTTGGGTAATAATAAAGAGGGAGCATAAAAATAAATAAATAAAACTTATTTTAAAAATGACCCAGGAGTAAAAAAAAAAATATATATATATATTAGACCTATGTCAAAACCACAAACTGAATCCTGTTTTTGTAAATTTGGTGTGTGTATTGTGAAAAAAGAATTTATGTGTGTTTGTGTGTCACGCTATTACTTTTGCAACCTGGTAGAAATGACGCTTTTACAGCCCAGGTTAAGTTACAATTGTAGGTAATAGTACAAACAAAGCATGTGTTTACTGAAGGGAACATTCAAGATGTGTTTAATTATCTTAATTTAAGTGTGAATTTGAAAATAAATAAAAGTTTTTTAAAAAACAACATTGGATTCCTTTATTCCTGTTTATAAAATGTCACATTATTTGAAAAATAACCTGATCATTCTCAAGTGTCCATATATCATTGGTTAAAAGGAGTCTTCCTAGAATAATGTGTATGGAAGTATTTTAACAGTGTGGCTAAAGCGTTCTTTTTCTTGCTAACAATTCAGCAGGGATGATATGTTTCCAAATTAAAATAAAATCCTATTGAACATTCTGCAAAGATTCAGATGGTTAGAATGCAAAGTGATAATAAAGTGAGTATAAACAGTATCTATCAAGCATTGATGTGACTTCCGGGGGAAATATGTTTTGCTTTGGAAAGGTGTTCATCCTTGACTGAAAATATGTAAGGATCTGAAATAACAGTTGTATTTGTATAATAGGCAATGGAATAATACGTAAATCATAACTGTTTAATTCACGCCACACAACATGGCCTACCCCACTGGTTAAACTCTGTCTTGAAAAATGTGTGTATTCATTACACTGGTAAGGATTGGCCTACGTTTTTGCATCTTGTGTTGCAGCTAGATAGTATTCTTGTGGTTTTATCGTTTAAATGCACACCGGATAGCAAGAAAGTAAAAGAATGCTCAATTTGTTTTTGACTTTCTTTTATATTGTCTTTAGTATCCGAAAGTGCCATCTTAATGTTGTTGTATTAGGGATGTAATGGGGTCCCCCTGGCCTTGCAATCCTGCATTTCAAACTTCTCTAGGATTTTGCCTACATATTTATTTTGAGACATTTTAACTTCACCTTCTGTTTGGTGAAAATCAATTCCCAGGAAATGTTTCAACTTTCCCAGGTCCTTCAGAAAGCATAATCTTTACACCTTCCAGTACATTTGTGTTGCTTGCTGCTATGATCAGATCGTCAACCCATACAATCATGATGACCTTTTCACCATGTTTCTCTCTACACAATGATCAGCTGGATTCGTATGAAACCGTTCTCGCAGACATGTGTGTAACATAGCATTCCAGTTTCTACCTGATTGCTTAAGGCCATAGAGAGACTTTTGCAACTTACAAACTAGGTTTTCCCCGGTTACTGACTTTTCTTCATAGCCTTCTGGTTGCTCCATATAGATTTCACAATCAATGGGTGCATGCAAATAGGCTGTCTTAACGTCCATCTGGTGTAAAATGAGTCCCTCTTGTGCTGCTTTCTGCATGAGTACTCTTACACTTGTCATATCAGCTGTGGGAGAAAATGTCTCTTTGTAGTCTGTTCATAGTTTTTGACTAGCCTTTTGCTACAAATCTTTCCTTGTATTTATCTGTTCCATCAATGTCACTTTTGAGTGCATAGACCCATCTTCCCCCCACTGCCTTTTTACCTGGTGGCAACTGGGTGAGGTGGAAGGTCTCGTTCTCCTCCAGAGATCGTATCTCCTCGACGTCCATGGCATTCTTCCACTGCCTTGACTTTGCTGACACTATGGCATCATTGTAGGTTTGAGGGATATCACAGACTGCTCTGTAGCAAAAGTCCATGCAAAAGTCCATTGTGCTTTGTCCTCTGCATCCTCAGTCTCAAAATCCCGTAGATGAGTTGGTCTCCTTTTGTTCCTCTGTGGATACCTTTTGGTTACAGTCTCTGTGGCTTCACTCGGCTGTGTACATTCAGTCTCTTCAAGTAAAGTCTCAGGCACACAAATCTGAATACCATGACTTGATACATTTTCTACATTTATATCATTGCCTACGGCCCTGGAGTGTGCATCCTCATGACGACATTCTATCTGTGACTCAGATGTTCATGTTTGTGTTTCCTTTTCTTTTGCGCTTTTGATTGTGAATTTCACCCACCTGTGCTTTTGCACCCTCTCTGTTTCTGGGTAATACACCAGATAAGCTGGGCTGTTTTTATCATAGCCAATGAAAACCCCTTGCTCACATCTAGAGTCTAGCTTCCCTTTTTCTTGTTTGTAAGCAAAACATGTTAGTAGTTATACACATGCCCTTTCAATCACATTAGTATGCAAGAAAAGTGACAGGTGGTGTGACAGGTCACACCTCTCCCTACTTATGTTAATGAGCTAAGTCCCGCCTCCCTTTGTTCGCGGTGGATGTCCCACCTAGGTGTGAATTCACACGTAGGTGTGAGATCCTTTGATGTGAGGGGTGAGGTATCATCACACGTAGGTGTGAAATGCCCCCCTGTGTAGTGCCTTTGTTAGAGATCCTTTTGAAGTGTATCATGTGAAAACCCCCGGGGCTAGCGCCTTTGTTGTCTAATTCTTTGATGTGTTGGTTAAGTCTATTGATGCTGTCTGGCCCCTTGTCCCCTCAGAGTTGTATAATCTAATTATGAAGTCTAGTCCTTTGACGGGAGGTGTTATAACAGACCGGTGTGACTTCACACTGGTGTGTTATAAGCCTCTGATGTTAATTTAGGTGTTGATTAAGTCTCTTTATGCTGTCTGGCCCCTATCCCCTCAGAGTTGTATAATCTAGTTATGAAGTCTAATCTATGAGGTGCTATAAGCCTCTGATGTTAATTTAGGTGTCTCTTGAAGTTAGGTGAGACTGTCTACCAGCCCCCTCCTAGCCTCTCCCCCCTTCCGGGCTATGACGCAGGCAGATAGTGGGGGGTGGAATTAGAAATATGCGCAAACTAATTAAAAAGACAGCAATTCCATTTACCCACCTTTTCAAAAAAAGAAAAATGGCCAAGAGACGCCTCGAATGGGGGTTAATCAGTCAGCTTACCGCATCCGTCCGGAGCGTCAGTCAAACGAATGCATCAGCAGCAATGCGGGGGTCTGTGCACAAACTTATCTCGCGCCCTCTTTTGGTCATGCGCGTTCATGTGTGTTGGAGGAGCGGCTCTGTGAGGAAGTGACAGACTTTCCCCGGTTTGACTGCAAAATACTTTTTACAGAGGGCTCCGCCTTCCCTTAACATAACAAGCCCCGCCTTTTCCTCGCCAGATCATTTAAAAATGAGAACACCTCAAGGACATTTTGTGAGCAGCAACCATGGATCTGGAAGAAAACAACTCTCTCACCGCGAGCTGCAGCCTGGAGCAAACGCCTGTAGGACCTCCATTATCTCCAACAATCTGGACACCAGATCTCGACAGCTATATGGCTGATATTGATATCACGGGGTGGCTGGATATGCATCAACCTCCATCCGAGTCTCCAGGGGAATCAACAGTAGTAGGCGTTGATGTGCCATGCTATACTTGTGTTCCAGAGGTTCATGCTACAGAATGTGAAAGGACAGCTTCGTTCCTGAATACGGTAAAAGCTGTTGTAGCTCATCTGCTGGATAGGGTCATGCAACTGTACAGAGAGGAAACATGTAACGGATGTCGAATCGCTCACCCCAGTCAGAGGCAGCACGAGTGTTTGTTTCCGATCCAAGATTACTTTCTGGATATAAATTATGACGATGTGATAAAGAGACTGTGGACCGTTCGTTTCATTCCAGCCATTCGGGACGCTTTACACCAGAGCCAGCTTCATGTGTCGGAGAGGAGAGTCTTTGGAGCTACCGAGGCGATTCTGCACAATCTCAGAAACACCAGACTCTTTGAGGCTAAAATGAAGAAGATTTTCGACCAGCTGGTAGATAACGACGAGACCCGTCTGAAGACTATAAGAGCAGCTTGGGTCTTTTGGCAGCAATAGGAAAAACAAATTTGATACTTTTTCGTTAAAGTATGTTTTATATTTTACTTCTTTTAACATGTTTTTTATACATGTGTGACATATCAATAAAATGCTTTGTAAGAAAAACTGTTGTACTCATTACCTCATCGGGCTGTAACAGGGAACATGTCTGAGAAACGTGTCATGCAAAGGCTGTATTACACTCCTTCTAATCCAGGGAGTTTAGGAGGTGTGGATAAACTCCATAGAGCTGTACAGAATGAAATGGGTAAACAAGTAAATGTAGAGAAAGTCAGAGAATATTTATCTGAGCAGGATGCATATACTTTACATAAGCCGGCTCGGGTGCATTTTGTAAGAAACAGAGTTTTCGTACTCAGGCCGCTGCAGCAATTTCAAGCAGATCTCTGCGATATGCAGTCGCTGTCCGAATATAATGATGGTTTTAATTATTTGTTAACAGTCGTAGATGTATTTTCGAAAAAAGCCTATGCTCAGGCATTAAAGAAGAAGACGGGTATTGAGGTTGCCCAAGCCTTTGATACAATTTTAACACACAGTGAGATTCCTAAAAAGATACAAACAGACGCGGGGAAAGAATTCTTTAACAAAGTTTTTCAAAACTTAATGAAGAAACGAGGTATACAACATTATGCAACCGCCAGTGATATGAAGGCATGTGTGATAGAGAGATTTAATCGTACGCTGAAAACTAAAATGTGGAGGTATTTTACAGCTAAAAACACTCATAGATATATAGACGTCTTACCTGAACTACTTGAAAGTTACAATAATAGTTATCACCGAAGTATTAAAATGACGCCACTGCAGGTAACCAAGGAGAATGCGGCTCAAGTGTTTCGGAATCTATATAACCCCTCCAGCCTTCGTAAAAAAGCTGCTGTCAAAATGAACTTTAAGGAGGGGGAGCTTGTAAGGATATCCAAATTGAGAGGAGTATTCGATAAAAAATATGAGCAGAGTTATACGGACGAATTATTTACGGTGTCTGAAGGCTTACCTCGACAGCCACCTGTTTACAAACTCAAAGATTATGATGGAGAAGAGATCAAGGGGACTTTTTATGCGAAAGAGTTACAAAAAGTACAGATATCCAAGGACAAGGCTTTTCAAGTCGAGAAAATTCTAAAAAGGCGGGTGGTGAGGGGGAAAAAACAAATGTTTGTATCTTGGCATAATTGGCCAGAAAAATTCAACAGCTGGGTTGATGCAGGCGAAATCCAAGATGTATAAAAGCAAACAGAATCGCCGCTCAGTCCTTCATTACAGCCATGGAGATAAATGAAGGGTTCTACATTACGCTGCCGTCCAATGCCAGCCTTGATGTATTTCAAAACAATACAAGCTCTAGTTATCAGGTGAACCTAGCACAACCTTTACACTTGGATGGTTCGTGGCAGGTCGCCCTGACAGAAATATCATACCCACACACCTGGTATAACTTACCTACGGAAGCAGCCTTTTTTGAGTGGATAAAGAAAACAAAACTCCCCGACATAGCCCCGACTAGCAAGTTAAGGCTTCATATGTTTAGAGCTAGTTACTATAGTAGCATAACTCAGCTCATGGAGGAACTTGAGTCCTGCTTCAAAAAAATTGACTCTGATGACACTTTGTACTATAGTCCAATTCACAGGAAAATTGAATTTCTAGGAGGGGCCCAATATCGTTTCCGCTTTCCAAAAACCGTTGCTTATATGCTTGGAATACAACCAGACCAGTGGCTCAAATTTGATGATAAATCAGCAGTCTATCCAGCGGATATAAATGCTGGCTCAACACACCTATCTATACTGCTATAGTAATGTGGTCAGTCACCAGCGGGTAGGTGACGCTTTTGCTCCTCTCTTGAGAACTATAGATATAAGAGGAACATTCGGCGATACCGTAACTCAGTATTTTAACCCTGCATATTACTTACCGGTAACAAAAACGCACATCGAGAATATACAGATAGAGATAAAAAACGATCAGAACAAACCAGTAAACTTCACCTACGGGAAGAGTGTGGTGAAACTTCATTTCAGACCCTCAAAATCAGGGCAATCTTTTACAAAACGATGATTCATCAAGACCCCCAACGTTTTGTGAGTTACTATGAAAATCAAGTGGGAGGATCCCTGCCGGGTTTTTATGGTGCCCCAGTGATGTACGGGCGAGGCATTGGCTCTATATTTTCCAGATTATTTCGTTTTGTCGCACCCCTGGTGAGAAAGGGGTTCGCCATAGCTAAACCTCATCTGAAATCGGCTGCCAAAAATATTGCATCAGATGTTATCAGTAAGGCTGTCCGTAAATGTGGCCGCCAGTCAGACCCCGGATCTCAAGAAGGAGCAGGTGGTCTGATGGTTCTGGCAAGAAGGGCCAGGAAGAGACCTCCAGGCAAACGGGTTCCGGTAGGTGTTAAAAAAGGAAAGCACTCAGTCAAAAGAAAATCATTAGGGAAAAAACACCCTCGGAGAAGGAACGTATTGGGGAGAGATATATTTTAGCGTGTTAAATATGGCTCTTTTACATCACAAATCTGCTGAATGCAGCATGGCAGAGCTGGATTTATTTTCAGCCCCAATGACGCAACTGTCTATAGAAGAAAAACACTACACAGAGGTCCTTCTGCTGTCTGCCATTACGGAGGACGGACCCATAGAATTTTTTATCCCCGGGGACGGAGATAAATACCTGGATATGAATGACACCTTGATACATCTCAGGATCAAAATAACCAACGCAGATGGGACTAATCTGGCAGCGGGTGCCCCAGTCGCCCTAGTTAATTACCCTCTGAATACAATTTTTAGTCAATGCGACGTTATTCTAGGGGACAGACTAATTTCTCAATCCAGTTCGACTCATCCTTACAGGGCGATGATTGAAACGCTATTGAATTACTCTGATTCTACTTTAAAAACTCAGTTCACAGCCGGCTTATTTTATAAAGACACCGCGGGGTCTATGGACTCTATAGTCATAGCCAATGGACCAAATAAGGGACTGGTAAAGAGGGCCTCATTCACAGCAGAATCTCGGGAGCTTCACTTGATGGGTGCTTTACACACGGATATATTTTTCAGCGAGAGGCTTCTCCTGAACTCTGTAGATTTGAGAATCAAACTCACCAGATCTAACGATGCTTTTACGCTCATGTGTGCAAATGACTCTACATACCGTATAAAAATACTGGGGGCTTCACTTTTTATCAAAAAAGCCACAATCACGCCTGCAGTGCGTTTAGGTCATGCTGCGGCTCTGCTGAGAGGTAACGCCCTCTACCCCCTATCACGGGTGAATCTAAAGACATATAGTATACCGGTTAATTCTAGAATATGCAACCAAGAAAATCTCTTTTTGGGTAATATGCCAAAGTACATAGTATTGGGTATGGTAAATTACGAAGCCTTCACCGGAAGGAGAGAGCTTTCACCGTTTAATTTCATTCATAATGACATGGAATATCTGGCACTATGTCAGGATGGGAGGCAAGTACCAGCCAAAGCATTCCAACCTCAATTTAACCGAGGGTCGTCAATCAGAGAGTTTTACAACATGTTCACTGCTACAGGGAGACACATGAAAGACTTACCTCTGACTGTATTGACAGAGATGATTTCGAACAAGGATACTTATTGTTTGTGTTTAATTTAACTGCTGCTGAAGATGCCGATGCCTTATCTCCCATCACAAGCGGTAGTTTAAGACTGGAAATGAGGTTCAGAGTACCGCTGCCACAGACTACCACTTTAATCGTATATTCTTGTTTTGATTAGATTCTGGAGATTAATTCAAAACGTCAAGTGTTGGTAGATTATTACTAAGAAGACTACAAACATGAATAACCACCAATTGGCCAGTCTCCTGCGTCACATGGTGGGGGGACTCTTTCGGTGGGGTGTGGGCCTCAGATCAGCTACCCCGAGTAAAACAATTATTTAGATGCCCTGTATACATGATTGTAAACACCCACCCCTCCCACATGCCCGGAGAACACTGGCTAGCAGTGACTTTAGAGGAAGGGGAAGGAACTTTTTTTGATTCTTTCGGATTTCCCCCCGATTTTAGTCATTATCCGAAAAGCATCCTGCAATTTCTAGAAACACAGTGTGACACTATTTTATACCATAACCGGCAACTTCAGAATGTCATGTCTACAGCCTGTGGTCAACACTGTGTTTTTTATCTATGCAAAAGAGCGTCCGGGTTGTCTTACGAAAATGTGTTATCTCTGTATCACGATGATGTGGTAAAAAATGATACTGCTGTAACGAATTTTGTGAAAAAATACCAAAGGTGTGAGAGACGTCATAAAGACACTCATTTTAATCACAGTGTTTGTTCTCTACAAATGTTTAAAGATTGTTATAAAATGTAGAAATAAAAAAGGTCTGAAGACAAAATTAATTCAGGTGACTCTGTCTTTATTAGGAGAATAAAATATATAATACAACTTTAAGGGGTTAAATGTAGCCATCTTGGACTTAATATTCTGTCTTGCCTTATCCTTTTCTTCTTAAACAGGGCACTCAGAGGTTCTCCCCCCTCTGTGGTGTCTGGCCCCCCTGCCACCCCCCATCGGGGGGTCGTAGGAGATGATTTAGTAATCCTTCTTCTTCTTCTTTTTTGGGGTATATTTTCTCGATTTGGCTCGCCCTCTTTGATTATACGATATTGTTCACGAGCGTGCAGGTTTTGAAAAGCTGATAAAGGAATGTTGAGCTCATTCAGACTATTTAAAAAACCCCGCCAGCCTTTAGGTTCCCGGGCATTTGATTTATACGAACAGGATAAATGTTTAAATAAATCTAACATGTGTGATCCTTTTACAGCTGTCCCTTTTTCTACAAATTCCCCCGCGGGTGTCCATCCAGCTGTACTAGTGATTAATTTACTCATAATGTACTCGGCATTCTTACGGCTGCGCGCAGGAATATTATGAAGTACCTCATTCTTTATTTTATCATCGGACGCGCCATCCTTTTCTTCTCCTTTTACCAACCCGCTGTCTTCGGGTAGAGTTAAAGTAATATGGCGTTCCTCTTTCCCGTCTTGTTTGAGTAAGGTGAGATATCTCTGTAGCAAGGTGTTGTATTTTCTTATTTTTTCATAAGGGGGTAATCCTGTTTCGTTTAACACTGCTCTCATTTTTTCATCCAGAACATCTTCGGCAGTGCTTCTCATTGTTTCCTTACTATGGGGGGTAGTTACACCAGTCTGATTGAGCTGATTAAACTGGTGAGGTGATAACAAAAACATCTTTTGACTCATGATCGAGTGAGCCCTCCTAGAAGTTGTCCTAATATAGGGATCACAGCACCAAGCAGCGGTAAAAGAAAACCTCCAGATTGTTTTCTTAAGGCCGTGAATTTAGTTTTTAAGGCCAAGAGTTTGAAAATGTTCTTTTGTTTCTTGAGCTTCTTATACTGAGCGCCTGATAGTGGAATGTTACCCTTTAAAAGATTTAGAGACAGCTCACAGAGTGATTGAAGAAAATCCGTGGAGCAGTTCTTGAGAATATCCTTGCGCCTCGATGCCTTTGTGTTACACAAAGCCTTCAGCAGAGGCATGTTTCTTTTTAAACGGGCCGACATACTGTTTCAATTTTTCGTTTTTGGTACATAAACAACTGGCCACTGATTAGGTAGTGCTCCCGATCTAAGTCTGTAGATGTCTGGACAGCTGGGGGTCATGTCTACGATTAAATAACCGTGAGGTTCCGTTGTAGCGTCTTCAAAACTTTGTAGGAAAAATGATTTATTACCCGGGTGTATTTGTTGAGCAAGTATGTTCATCTGTAATCTGTCTCTGGGGTTTTTAAACAAGACCATATAATTAGTATTCAAACTAATGGTACGACTGTTTTTCCCCTGATGAAAAACATTTTGGGTAAGCATGATAACACTCATATTTCTGTGATGACGGTATTGGGTGAAAAGTCTGACTACTTCAGGATGCTCCGAGGCCTGAAATATAACATCGTCCAATATAATCAAATGACTTTGATCAGGAGGAAATAGAGATTCATCTTGAAATGATTCAGGCAAATCTTTGATGAACTTTATATTTTTATTATTTTCCTGCAGTTCAGCATACATGGGCTGGAAAGAAGTATAAATCCACACAATATTTTGAGGCATTACATGAATATAATTTTGCAATACATTCTTGACAAAAAAAGTTTTTCCGCACCCACTGGGGCCCACGACTAAACAAGAAAAAGGAACTCGTAGTCGGGGCTCAAAATCAATTTGACGGGGTGAAAACATTTTGTCTCAATACCCAAAAGGCAAAGTATTTCCTCCGTCTAGCAGACGTCTCTTATCAAACACAACTCGGAACTTTTTGGTGAATGACACATTTCTCAAAACGAAACCCTTTTTACTCTGTGCAATGTTGTGTTGCGGGGCCTGAAGACACCTCCCCCTCTCAGAGTTTTGAACGTAGCCTTCCACCAGATCTGTCAGACTGTCAAAGTTCACTCGTTCACAACATTCGTGCGTTTGTGTAATGCCTTTCACACGCATCACCACCTTTTTTTGATTTTTGGTCTGATAGGCATAACTTTTAGGGCCTGCTGAAACAAACTCTGCAATCGTGTCGCCCCCCAGTTCGTCTGTCAGATCCCCCAGATAAACCCCCATGGGCAGTGGAGTCTCACCCGGTCTCGTCACATATATGATACTGTCTGTGTCATAGTAGAAGACTCTGTGCTGTAATTTCTCCAATTCACTGTACAGTGATAAATGCTGCAATGAATATGTTATCTACCTTGTTGGGGGGAGAGTAGCATTTTTCACCGTAGCACCACTGAACAAGAGCCGTTCTGTCGTTGAGGAATGAGAAATACTTAACCTTATGTTTAGCTGAAAACAAGAGGTTAAGAAATTCTTCTGTTTTGGTCACAATCTTAGTCTGAGTCAGATTGCTTCTCTGGGCAAATTTACCCCAGAAACTGTTGAGACATAGTTTTGCCACTTGTCTTTTGGCTGGATTTGATTTGATTTTATCTGCATCCAGCAAGATGCCCTGCTTAGCATGATAGTCTGCCACATACTTTTGTCTGCTCTCATCATCTGTGGCCTCTGAAGGGTAGCCTGATGCTTCTTGTTTACCCTTCAAAAATGTGTGTATATAGTCTACAAAAATGCTGTCACTTTTCTTCTCAAAATGCCACACCTCTGTGATCTGAGTCATCTTGTAGCCCATGTCCAGGGCTTTGGTGAATTCTGTGGTCACCCAAACTCCTGTTAATGCTCTTTCCTCTTTGCTGTGCATGCAGGGCCCCTGTTGGTTGTTAAGCTCAGCGCATGTACGGCATAGGGTGAACACTAGCTTACCCCCCGCAGTTCGGTGGGGCAGGACAGGAAAGTAAAGACCCCTGGGGGGGTCTACTGTGGCTCTGATTAACCCAAAATAACTGCGAGGGTCTTTGAAATCTCGAAATATGAGCTGGGGGTGTCCAAGGGGATATAAGCCTGTACAGTTTACAAAAGGGTAGAGTGAAGTGAAGTCACAATAATGAACCAATTCATCTGCCGATGTCGTGTGCCTCAGCTTTACAGCACATGTCCTCCCTCCGTATAGAGCATCGCGGGGGGTCAATGGCTCTGGCGCTTTGTATTCCCTGAGGAAAGCCTGTAAATCTTGGTTGGATTTTTTCATCTCAACCCATGTATGCTCACGCATAACGATCACTTTGGCCCCGTGAATAGATTGTAGCTCATGCAGCTTTTCCTCACTAGCAGCATGGAGCTGCTCAAATGTGTCACCTGTCAAGGGGTTTTTCTCATGGCCCTTGTAGCAAGATGGACACCCGTGATAGAAGCAACCAAGAAATTCCCAGACAATCTTGCCCCCGGCTACTTCGGCGAAGCCATCCACGACAAAACGTCCCACTCGTTTTTCTCCTTCGTTCAACGCATGTTGAATAAATACACCTTCTGTTTGGGCTATCCACTCTAGCCACTGAACACCTGCGTCAGAGTACGTCTTGTTTTCATAGCGGTAGTCATCGGGTGGGGGTATTGCTAGGGTTTTGGGTGATAGAAAGTTGGTGGTAAAAACTTTCATACACGCAGAAGCTATGGTCGTACGACTAAAAGGATCAACTCCTGTCTCTGCGAGAAACCCTTTCCGAAATAAAGTGGCTCCCTGGGCAAGAATGTCCACATCGTTTTTACAGTAAAGCTGTGCCTGCTTTTGAAAGTCAAAAGTACCCGTGCGTACCGTCTCATACCATGTGAAAAAGTCACTTTTTTCATCAGTTGTCATGCGTTCAATCCCATAACAGTGTGCTGGGGGGTAAGGTCCGATATAACTCAGATTAGCCTTAGAGCTGAAACTGTGTGGGAAGTATCCCTTGATTTTATCTTCAAATCCCAAAGCTTTTGGCATTGCTGCTAAACGCATAGAGAGATAAGACAGGGAGTCTATGTACTTTTGCCCGAAATCCTGGTCAGTAAAATAAATCACTTTACTTCCCTGCATTATCAAAGAGGGTTTTAATCCTTGTTCTAACATTGCATTGATAATTAGATAGCTGTCAAAACCCTTAGCATTGTGAGCGATGAAGGTTGCATTTTTGAACTTTGGACGCCTAAAGTGTGTCAGAAACTGGAGTGCACAGTCGGTGCCCTCCGAGACCCAAATTTCACCCGTCAGGGTTTTTGTGCACACCAGGAAGGGGACATGTACACCATCTGCCCCCGCCATGGTTTCAAAATCATAAAACACAATGTTGTCATTGTGTTCTGTCTCTTTGGGCAACACTCTGATGTAACACAGATGTTTTTCACCATCGGCTGTAGAAGCAGAGGGTAATTTTTCCTTGCATGTCTTACATTTTTTCACCGCACACTTGTGTGTTTTATCTGCACTACTCTTGGGAGTGTAGTAGGAAAGTTGACAATCTACACACTTTTTGTGTAAATCGTAGTTACTGGCAATGTCTGATGATCTTTGTGTCTGTTTTTTATGTCGAGAGTGACAGCCAGCCGTACGACACGTTTTGTTAAAGTCTTTACAAAAGATGGGTTTAAACTCGTCCAGAGTACATGAGGGGTCAAGACAGACATAACAATGACCCGTACAGGAATGACTCCATTGAGAGCTGTAACCTGTGTAACAATGTTCGCAGACAAATGCAGAGCCTAAAAACCCCTTCAAGTTTTTAATCCCATAGTAGTGGTTTTTGAAGAGAAACAAAAACACAGTTTTGTCTCGTTTGGGACCCTCTGTCTGGCATTTACAGTGAGTACGATCTTCATCGCCTCTGAAAAATACCACAATCTTGCATTTTAAGCTGTCTTCGAATTTAACAATGTCGCTGAATGTCACAGCTGTCTGATCTGTCAAACCCACCATCCTCTGAATTTCTTTACCGCGTTCAAAACCTTTTTTATCAGTGAGGTTGTCGTGTAACAACAGTGCTAAATTAATAGCAAAACACAGCTGGTTGGACGGATTCTGTACCACGTACAGAAAACGCCTCTTCTTTTTAACTATCTCATTGTCCAACATTTTACTAGCCAGTCGTTTAGTACCGCCACGGGGGGATTGTACAATTTGCACTACTAACTCGAGGTTACTGTCTGCCATTACCTCCAAATTTGACTGTACAGCATTGAATAGGGCCTCCTCAAAATCAGCTAGATTATCATCATTAGCATTCAAAATGGCGGACACATTAGCTTGAAGCTGCTCTCCCCGGAGTTCAATCTGAACAATATCTTCCCTCTCTGCCTGTGAAAAAGCATAATTTAACATATCCTGTACATTGTTCATCAGAACCCCATACTAGGATGTAAAGTCTGCTTCGTCGTTATTAGGAGGGGGTAGGATTAGAGACTGACGCAGTTCTGTGTTATGGAATACAGGTCGAGATAAAACACTTGGTGTAGCATTTCGGTTAGTGCCTCCTCCATGCTGTGACCGGGGGCCCGGTGATTCTGCAGCATTCGGGGTGTCATTCTGATCAACATGTCCGTTACTTTGCATGGAGCAAACTAGTGATTCTGAGTCACTTTGCACACTGGAAACTGGTGCTTCTGTAATGGTTGAAGCTATGCTATTTACGCCATTCAGATGGCTTACTCCGTCTGCGAGCTGATTTAAAAGCCCGAGACCTGGGTAAGTGTCAGCGCTTTGATAGTATGCCAATACCCATTCCAAAGCACTATCTAAGGCTGGGGGATGGCTTGAGTTTGTTTGTGATGAGATTGGAAGTTCTTCGTCGTTTAACTCATTGATATTGTCCGAACACTGAGGAAATGACATATCTCCATACACGAATTCCTCATCACTGCTTAGTTCATTTATGTCGTTTATAGACTGAAGAAAAGAAAATTATCTATCTGCTAAATCATCCATGTTTGACCGTTTATGAAACAAAAATCAGAAATACATTTGTCACAGCTGAAGAAACGTACCGGTCGGTTACATCGGCATCAATTTACACGAGACCCTCAGTAGGTGTGTCCATAAAGATGGCAGTAGCAGCAGTGTTGGTCACCTTGATAATAGCTTGACTGATCTATACAGAAAAAGATAGAGAAAAAGAAGGATAAGTATTTTGAAAAACACATGATTATACATTTAACACTATTCATTTATCAAACATCTTGTAAAATAAACATAAAACTCATTTACCGGGGTGATATCTCGTCAGGAGGGGATCTGTGACGAGTGATATACCGGCTTGGATCTCTCGAATATTCTGTGCTGATGGTTCACCCTCGACCCGAGGACTAGGGGGTGAGTCTGTCTGACTCGTTAGGAGTGTGTCTTGAACGGGGTGCAACTCAAAGTCGTCCAGATAGGCACTGAAAGTGTCAAAATCAGCCTGCAGTTCTGGTGGAATTTGTAGGAAGGTTTCAGATATAGGCTGCTGCTGCTGCGGGGTAGCGTTGAAAAGGGGGGTGTCTGTCTGGTTATCTGAGTCCCGGGGGAGGGCGACGGCTGGCCCCCAGGGGTCTGCAGTTACCTCAAAGGGTGGGTTGTGTATGAACTCCTCGGGGAAAAAGTTTTGATACACAGAGCCTCTGTCTGTGCTATAGACTTCGTCACCTTTAAAAACAAAAGAGTAAAAACCGTTATTCGGGATACTTTGCACATAAAAACCTTATTTGATTTCAAAATAAAAATACAATCAGTTTAAATATACTCACTTTCCACAGGGGGTGAATTAAGGTAGGCTCCAAGTACAGAGCATATTCGTTCCAATACTATTGGCCTTAGCTGACTCAGAGTATCCTGAGCTGAGAGACACAGAAAGATTTGATTATAATCCACACCATATTGCTCTATACTTTTCTAATTAAAAACATGTTTAAAAACATGTTTAAAAAGAAGTAAAAAGAAACTCACCTAGTATTTCAATAACACATTAGGATTTCCAGCACACAGGATCTCTAGGCAAGGCAAGGCAAGGCAAGGCAAGGCAAGTTTATTTATATAGCACTTTTCAACACAAGGCAATTCAAAGTGCTCTACTGCAAACAGAAGGACATAATGTTTTTTAAGTATCTAATAATATACTATATATATATATATATATATATATATATAAACAACATTTAATAAATACATGATATTATAAAATAAGTACTTACCACATTGGCTTGTGATGGCGTCCAGGTCAATAAAGCGCTGAGCTGGAATGGCAGGGTAATTCATCCCTTGTTTTTCTCTAACTGTAAATATTTTGTCGTCTTATATAGACCATCAAATAACAGAGCCTTGTCACCCCTCAAAAAGAAACTGACCAATCGATGAGTCCTTTTATCCAGGTAATTAGCTATGCGTCTTTCTGCCCCCCCAGAAATGACTATTTAAATGTACCCTCAGACTGTTGATTGAGTATTTTAAGTGTTTACAGCTTTTATTTTGTCAGCCACCCTGGAGCCGTCATGGAGTGAATAGGAAACACATTTAGAAAACATCTGTTTTATGGATACAGCAGAGTTCTGATATTACCACCTCATATGGGGTTTCCTTACAGTGGTGTAAAATAATGATTAAAAAAGACAATATCATGTTTTTAATTTGTTTTATTATTTCCGTCTTCAGAGAGACTTTTCTTATAGTTAATAAAAGGTAATTACACATTAGTTCACAAATCCATATACTAAAAGAGAATATCCTTAGGTATCACTAATAAAAAACTAAATAAGATCTTTTGAAAATAACCTCTTTGCAAAAACAGATACCTCTTTAGCAGTTTCACAAAAACTTGAAAAGAAAACATCCTTAGCCAGCACACACCATTTAAAAACAGACCCTGAATCAAATCTAGAGAGAATAATAACGTTTTAGATGTCTTGGTGAGTGAAAATTAATGGCTGTTTTTATTTAATTTGAGTTTATTTCTTTTTTTTAAACTAACTTCATTTCTCTCTTCTCCTCTTCTCCACAGAGAGTGTCTTAATTAACATAGGCATTTACACCCAGGCTATCTCAACCCCCCACATCTGGTTGTGTGTGTGTGTGTGTGTGTGTGTGTGTGTGTGTGTGTGTGTGTGTGTGTGTGTGTGTGTGTGTGTGTGTGTGTGGTGTGTGTGTGTGTGTGTGTGTGTGTGAATTGTTCTTTAAGGTAGGGGTTAGATAATTTGGAGAATTTGCAGTCAAACCGGGGAAAATCTGTCACTTCCTCACAGAGCCCCTCCTCCAACACACATGAACGCGCATGACCAAAAGAGGGCGCGAGATAAGTTTGTGCACAGACCCCCGCATTGCTGCTGCTGCATTCGTTTGACTGACGCTCTGGACGGATGCGGTAAGCTGACTGATTAACCCCCATTCGAGGCGTCTCTTGGCCATTTTTCTTTTTTTGAAAAGGTGGGTAAATGGAATTGCTGTCTTTTTATTTAGTTTGCGCATATTTCTAATTCCACCCCCCACTATCTGCCTGCGTCATAGCCCGGAAGGGGGGAGAGGCTAGGAGGGGGCTGGTAGACAGTCTCACCTAACTTCAAGAGACACCTAAATTAACATCAGAGGCTTACAACACACCGGTGTGAAGTCACACCGGCCTGTTATAACACCCCATAGATTAGACTTCATAATTATTTATACAACTCTGAGGGGGCAGGGGCCAGACAGCATAAAGAGATTTGATCAACACCTAAATTAACATCAGAGGCTTATAACACACCAGTGTGAAGTCACACCGGTCTGTTATAACACCTCCCGTCAAAGGACTAGACTTCATAATTAGATTATACAACTCTGAGGGAACAAGGGGCCAGACAACACAAAGAGACTTAATCAACACATCAAAGAATTAGACAACAAAAGCGCTAGCCCCGAGGGTTTTCACATGACACAAAAGGATCTCTAACAAAGGCACTACACAGGGGGCATTTCACACCTACGTGTGATGATACCTCACCCCTCACATCAAAGGATCTCACACCTACGTGTGAATTCACACCTAGGTGGGACATCCACCGCGAACAAAGGGAGGCGGGACTTAGCTCATTAACATAAGTAGGGAGAGGTGTGACCTGTCACACCACCTGTCACTTTTATTGCATACTAATGTGATTGAAAGGGCATGTGTATAACTACTCATGTTGTACCAAATGTTTGCAGTTTGGATACATTTGGTTATTTGCCTGTGAACAACTCGTATGGCGTTTTCTTTGTGCGCCTGCTGTAGCACCTGTTTCTTACAAAAGCTGCAGTCTGCATAGCGTAGTTCCATAGCTTGTCTGGTAACCCACTCTCTATCAATAAGCATCTGCTCATATCATAGAGAGTTCGCCAGCTTCTCTCTGCTGTACCATTTTGGTGTGGTGAATAGGGTGCAGACGTTTCATGTCTAATCCTGTTTTTAGTTGCCTGAAAGTCTCGGCTTGTAAACTCAGTGCCGTTGTCTGAACGAATACACTTGACTTCTCCATAAGGTGCTATGTCTGCCAAGAACCTTTCTGTGGCTTGCACTGTATCACTTTTATACTTACGTATACCATCACGGTGCCTGAATAGTCATCTGTAAATGACTGCATATCTGTGGCCTTCTCTGCTCAGTGTTGACATGGGACCAGTTAAATCAGTATGTACTAGCTCTAAGGGTTTCTCAGCCTTTCTGTCTGGCTCCCTATTTCTAGTGTGAATTTTCCTTGTGTTAGGGTTATTATGTTAGACAGCTATCATACTGAATACATATTTACTGTGAATGTGTGCAAAAATGTATGGCATATAGCTGTCTAACAGAAGTTAAATTCATTTCTCACTTATTCTGACAATGTACTTAACCCCAAATAAAAGAACCCAATAAAAAGAGTTGTTAAATAATAGTGAAGTCACGTTGTAATAACAATAACTCATCTCTCTCGAGTTTTCCTTTTGAGCTTTGCCAAAAGCCACTGTGTCAATGTTGTCCTACTTGGGTTGCCGTCCGGCGTTGTCCAATATGGCGGACCATCTCGCACATGCGCACTGCAGATCGGGCAGAGCTGCAGATCGGGTAGTGACAACTGTCACCTACTGTACATGTGTGAATCATCATATCATTCCATCTCTTAACTCATGGACGTATCTATGATCTAATCCAAAAATAAATAAATAAAAAACATAATAAATCAAACAAAACAACAATCTATGATCTTTCCTGACCTAATGTTAGATAATTTTACCTACCCCGGTTTCACTAAAGGTAAACAGTGCCTTGCTGGTAGCTCTTTCTCCCTCTCCTTTTGTTCCCAAAATACCAACCACACTCCATTCCCTCTCTGCCTCTAAAACGTTATCCTTTAGTTGTTCTCTTTCAGCTTTATAGATGTTCCACATTTTCTTTAACTCCACAGTTCCTACACTTGTCACTGTTACTTTTCCCCATGACATGCAGCGTACCATTCAATGCTGTGTGATTCATTCTGAGTCTAGCTATCATCATTTCCTCCCTTCTGTTTCTTTCTTTATAAATATGTGTCTGCTGGCATACCAGCAGACCAGCATTTATCTATCACCAGCTTATGTTAGTATTAAATATACAATGTATTCTGGTAACTATCAAAATAAAGACATTGTATAGTGTTCATAACAGTATTTTTATTTAATAAATTATACTTAATACAATAATATTACAAAAAAAAACCTACATCTAAATAAATATATCATCAAAAATAGATGCATTTGATTTAAAAATAACAAATATAATTCAAAATATAAACAGCAACAAAGAAATTATAAACATTTTTTTTCTTTTTCTTGTTAATATCCATTATCTTCTCTGTTATGTATCTTCCGGTCTTTGCCAATCTGGCCAGCATGTCTTGGTCCTCCACGTCTTTCTCGTACAGCCACTGCTTGAAGAAAACTGAAAATAAGAAACAACAATGTTTGAACAAATCGTATTAAATTATGTGATGATAGAACTGCAAACAGAATAGCTGTAACTTTAACAAAATAAATAACTCAGTTACCTCTAATCATTAACCCATGTTTGTATCATTGAGTTAACTCTGTGTGTTGCTGCTAGCATACATAATATATACCTGACGTGGAAACATTACTCGTGGATGGGGCTACAGAGCTACTAGAAAGACAGTCGAACCCGGTGCATTTCTCCGTCTGAATGTGGAGCACTTTTGCTAAATGTTTAGACAAATTGCTCGTGTTACCGCCCTTACATGCTAAATTCTTTTTGCACTATTGGCAACGAGCATTTTCCACCTCAAGACAAAGCCCCCAGGAAGTGTGCCGGACTCTGAGGAAAATATTCGTTGTGTCCAAACGGTGGTACTACAATTTCCTTATCAGTCTGTGACGTCGACCGGCCCAGAAATACTTTTTCCCATTGACTAACATGGGGAAAGAGACGTCTGTAAATCGGTGGATAATTTTTTTGAAACTAAATAAACTACCCAGTATGAACTATTGTATAGCCCTAGAATCATTAAGTCCTTAAAGTTGTAAAATGCACTAAAAGCCGGATCTAGATTTATTCTCTCTCTCCATTCATTCTAGTGAGCCGAGAGTGTGTGCTCGGGGGGCGGGGCTTAAAGATCAAATGCAAAGCTTCCAAATATGCTACATTTTTATAGAAATGTTGTTTTTACGACTGCCTGTATTTAAAAAAAAAAATTATTCGAGATAATACACCCGAAAAAAAAGCTTTTTATTGATACAAAACTTGACCCAAAGCCGTCTGAATTTCTGACATGACCTCCCCAGCAGCCTCCGCGCGCGTGACGTCATACATGCCAAACAGTCTCTGGACCAAACATCCCGACTCGGCAGTCTCGGTCACAAGTTTTTCGACAAGAAAACTGAATTAACATGGGTTATTGTTGTGCTTTTTGTTGTACGAACGGTGCGGGATCTGGGAGAGTTTTTCATGTATTTCCCAAAGACCAAATCATCCGCAAAAATGGATTTTGTTAGTGAATCGTGTTGGCTGGCAACCGACAAAATGGAGCAGGTTGTGTTCTGATCACTTCACGTGTGATGCATACGAGGTTGATCCTGCTATCATCAAGTCTGTTGGTGCAGAAGCATTAATAGCACGTCGGAGGCTGAAACCCGGAGCCGTCCCCTCCATATTTCAGCACAAGAAACCACTGAAAGAACGAAAGAGCCGGGCGATGCAGAAACGCCAAAGAATTGAGGTAAACAACTTTTGATTAGATTTCAAAGCGCACGGAGCACAGCAGATAACGGAATTGCAGTTTTATTGCTTATAGAGGTGGGCACCGTTAGATTCTGTGTCTTTACGATCATAAACAATGTGTTGGATGTGGAGCTAGGATAAGTAATAAGGGCGCTAGGAGTGATAGGTTAGCATTTTTCGCTCGGGGCTAATTCACTACACGCATTGTAGTTTATCTGCAGCTCATTCATCGCTCCTCCACTCATAACGGAAAATGTCGAACGTCCTACAGTCGGTGATGCAGACTTCTTCTCCCATCTCTTCCTTCACTTTCCCATAGTTGTGGCAGCACTTGTTTTCTCGGCTTGTAGGCATGGTCTGGCAGTTTCCACATCTACACCAATTCTCAGCACCCTCGGCCTCTTCCTCAGATGGCGAACTTGAATCATCGCCATCAGCACTTTCATCGGTGATATCAGGTGACGTTTCCTTGTATTTCCTCTTCGACATCAGAGGCTCGTATAGATATGGTTGGATGTCGACAACATACTCCAGATATTGGGTGGCCTCCGACTCAGAATCAGACATTACATTACATTGCATTTAGCTGACGCTTTTATCCAAAGCGACTTACAATAAGTAAGACATGATAGACGAAACTAAGTTGTACTATCGGCGGAAGCCGCTGTGAGCCGCTGCGAGCATTTTTCGCTCGGGGCTAATTCAGAGGCTCACTCAGAGCGCCTGGACTTTATTTTTCTAAACCTCTCTAAAAAGGTCAAATTTCACTTGTTTTGCATCAATCTTGATACAGGGTACTTATTATATGTTATAGTTTGGATTCCTAAAGCTTTTAGTCTATAGTCTACTCAGAATCAGACATGATAGACGAAACTAGTTGTACTATCGGCGGAAGCCGCTGTGATTGATAAGCCAGGTGGAAATATGTTTGGCACATCTGACGTCACGCGCCGCCATCTTGCGGAGGAGCGGCGGAGAAAATAAATCGTCGGACTTGGTGTTGGGGGTTGAACAAAATTAATATTGCGCATTGCCAGACTCATATTATCTCCGATTTTAATACTGCAATATCTTAGATAGTGTTGTAGCTATATGATTTCGATTGTACTGGCAATTATACAAAAAGCTTTGCATTTGATCTTTAAGGGGCGCATGCTCTGTGAGCGCACAAACGGGTTCTTCTGCTCTGACAGCCAGGCATGACGGGTAATCTGTGACGTTTCGCTCTCTCAAACGCTCTGACGCTGTATCCAGTTCTTATTATACATCCATGCTCAAGACGGATAACATAACTACCCTCGGGGCGCTTAGTTCTCTCCGCCGTGTGTGTGTGTGTGTGTGTGTGTGTGTGTGTGTGTGTGTGTGTGTGTGTGTGTGTGTGTGTGTGTGTGTGTGTGTGTGGATTGGACAGATCGAAAATAAATCATAGACGCACTTTGTAGTCTTATTGCATATTAGAAACGGAGTTGGCGACAGTAAGACCGCGATATAATGTTTATGTAGATATAATACATATGACATCTATTTTTGAAATGTCTCCAGTACCGATAAAAAAGATAGATAACGTTGGACGTTAACGGTACCACGGTCTTTTATAATTCAGCCCCGGGGCCCCGTTAATACTGGGGCTCGGTACCCATCCCTAGTTTGAATTATTACATCATCAATATTACATTTCAAATAACCAAGTACTTGGTTACCAACACAAAGAGCAAGTGGCTAGTGCTGCTAAGAACATACCTGGTGATGGTGATGATGGTGGCTCTTCGCTGCAGGATCTGGTCGATGTCCTCCTAGCAGAAGCGATTGCCTTCGTCGTTCTCGTCCATGATGGCGGCGAAGGCTCCTTTTCTCAGCAGGTCCTCGATCTCCTTCTTGGAGAACTGCTGGACCGGCTAAAGGCGACGCAGAGAGACATTTACACAAGTGGATTTAGAAAACTCTTTTTGAAAATAAACTAAGCGTACTGCAACAGCGACTGACCCAAAAATGACTTGGCATCTAGAAATATGACAGATTTTCTTTTTCTCACCCCGTTGTTGTTGCCTTCTTTGTTCCCACTCATGCTCTGCAGTACGGCCCGAGCTTCAGACTAGCTTTATCCAGCATTTCCCTCTCATAGTTTCTAGTGATCAGACGGTACACCTCCACCGCCTTAGACTGGCCAAAACGATGACACCGAGCTTGAGCCTGAAATAAAAAATTAAAAGAGGGGTCAAAAGAGCATCATGTGCAAATGTTCAACGTTTTTAAGCATTAAATGGGAAAATAATATACACTTAAAGAACCGAGGGAATAAACGGAAAGACTGTTGTTGTTGTTGTTGTAGCCCTATTAAACTATCTTTAGGACAGACAGAGCAGATATATATATATATCGTACCTGCAGGTCATTTTCAGGGTTCCAGTCAGAGTGGAATATCACACAGGTGTCCGCAGCAGTGAGGTTCACAAGTTCTTGATCAGGTGTTTGATGTGGGCTGGCATGATCCTTTCTGCTGGGATAAATAAAGCAAAGAAAGAAGACATTATTAATAATAGTAATGATGGTAACAACAATAATATTAGTATAACTATTTATATAGCACTTACACAATAATTGCAAAGTGATTCTCACAACAAAAATAAAGAACAAAAGAATATCAACAATAAAAAAACTAATGATTATAGCAATGTTAAGATACAAATAAATGATAAACATTCTAAGAGGCCGACTACAAAAGGTAGACTCAATGGCTCTTGATGACATCAATGAGCAGTCCCAAAACATGCTGCTGTATAAAAATAAATATGTCCAGATTTCTTCTATTTAGTGTTGGATGATTTGTTTTATTGATTGCTGATGGATGTTAAGATATGTTTTACAATTATAACAAAAAGATTATTGTAATTGGAATCAAAAAGTTTACAAATCGTAGTTTTAATAAAATGACTAGCAATATAGGATTTATTCAACAGCGGTAAAGCATTAAGTTGCTAATTGAACGTACACTGAACTGTAAAACTTACCACTATTTAGGAAAGGACCTGATCAGAAGGATTGACTAGTAAGACAGCAAAGAGGTGGAGGAGGTCTCTGTCATGTACAACCATTGGTAGATGTTACACCTGAAAGAAAGATAAGGAAATAAGACAACACAGGAGGACAAACATCTTCTTAAGTAAAAGACCAAATCATGTCAAGCTTTAAATGTTTCAGTCTTTACAATGCACCGTTGGAAATTACATTCCAAAGGCTAAATTCAAACTCAATACCATAAATAACTGGGTACCAAAGTGCTTTACCTGATAGAACACGTTCCACATGGAGCAGCAACCATCCGGCTGGGCCGTATGCTGCATATCATCTCCTCCCTCTCCACTGTTTCCAGTAGATCTCTACTGCCTGTCCAATAAAACTGAAATGCCCCAAAACAATCATATTTAAAAAGTTAAAAACAATAACTTGCTTTTGGCATTCAAATGTATTAGAATCTCACCTTTTTCCTGGATGTCAGGAAGGCGTTCCCTTCAAGTCCGCAACCAGTCATAGGAGTTCAAATGCAAAGCCTGAACGATGACAAGAGCGAGACTTACATTTTACAAGATAAGTAATACCAGAGCAGTGTTTACGACATGCAGGGAACAGATCAAATCCCCTGACAGACTCACATACTTTGGTGATGTCCTCATCTGATAATGATGTTTCATTTTTAGCAGCAAAGTAACATTACTCAAGGTATATGTTGGACCCAACTCATGTACAGTATGTTTTGCATCTCCTCAACAATGGTCTGTATAGTTGAGTAGAAACAAACTGTCCCTACAGTTTCAGGTAGATTAACAAAGAAAAGTTTGCAATGAAGCACAAAACCCCTCTTTGTATTAAGCTAGCTGCCACAGAAAGTACAGCAGGAAACCGATGGACTGTCCACTCCAAGTAGGGAATGAGTCCTTACCCCGAGTGAAGGAGTTCAAGTATCTCGGGGTCTTGTTCTCGAGTGAGGGAACAATGGAGCGTGAGATGGGCCGGAGAATCGGAGCAGCGGGAGCGGTACTGCAGTCGCTTTACCGCACCGTTGTGACGAAAAGGGAGCTGAGCCAGAAGGCAAAGCTCTCTGTCTACCGGGCCATTTTCGTTCCTACCCTCACCTATGGTCATGAAGGATGGGTCGTGACCGAAAGAACGAGATCGCGGATACAAGCGGCCGAGATGGGTTTTCTCCGCAGGGTGGCTGGTGTCTCCCTTAGGGATAAGGTAAGAAGTTCGGTCATCCGGGAGGGACTCGGAGTTGAGCCGCTCCTCCTTCGCGTCGAAAGGAGCCAGTTGAGGTGGTTCGGGCACCTAGTTAGGATGCCACCTGGGCGCCTCCCTAGGGAGGTGTTCCAGATACGTCCAGCTGGGAAGAGACCAAGGGGTAGACCTAGGACCAGGTGGAGGGATTATATCTCTTCGCTGGCCTGGGAGCGCCTTGGGATCCCCCAGTCAGAGCTGGTTGATGTCGCCAGGGAAAAGAAAGTTTGGGGCTCTCTGCTGGAACGGCTACCCCCGCGACCCGACCACGGATAAGCGGGAGAAGATGGATGGATGGATGAAATAAATAAATGTGTCATTATGAAATAAAAGTCTCTTGAAATAAATAAATGTGTCATTATGAAATAAAAGTCCCATGAAATAAATAAATGTGTATTTAAATGTACATGTTTACATATTTATTGCCTCATTTATTTATTTCAGAATTTATTTCATTGGCATATTTATATATATATATGTATTTATTTAATTATTTATTTATGTATTTATTTAATTTTGGCTTAAATGGCATTCCATACCAACCAAGCTCTCCCGTCTTCACAGTAACGGCCCGTGTGTTGACGCTTGCCGGCGGGCGTGTCTGACACTCGACCAACAACCAATCACATGAATCTCCCGCCCCAGACAAACAAGCACGCATTTAACCCTTCACATTCCAACAGAAACTGAACAGGCAGATTCAAAGGATTCATTTCTTTGGAAATGTTATTTGAAATACAATTAAATCAAGTTATTTTGGTAAAACTAATGAAAAATGTAACAACAAAAAAATATTTTTTAAAATATTTTTTAAAAAAAACGTTTTTTTTAATGTTTTCAAATATTATTTTTTAGAATATCTTAGGCCCTCACAGAGGGCCTAGAGGGCCCTGACGGCTCGCCACTGGTAGATGGGTTTTTTGTAGAAAATAATCTATAGAATCCTATAGAAAACCCCATGGATGCTTTCTATAGAACTGTTTTGTAGAATACCATTCTGTAGAATACTATAGAATTTGTGACCTATATTCTATAGATTCTGTGGACATTTCTATAGAACTTCTTTGAAGAATAGCCTAGAATGTTTCTAGATATAGATATTCTATAGAATTTACCTATGGATTTTACCATAGATTCTGCAAAATAATCTATAGAAAAATCTATTGATTTTTCTGTAGATTATACTGCAGGATATTGGCAAATATTCTATAGAATTCACCTATGCATTTTACTATAGATTCCACCAAATAATTTATAGAATCCTATAGAAAATTGCTATTGTTTTCTATAAAATTGTTCTGCAGAACTTATAACATTAATTTACGGGAATTGTCCTTAAAGATTTTACAGGAAAACACTGTAATTTTACAGATTGATCTGCTCTTTTTACAGTCAATAACCTTTAATACAAGTACTAATACTTCTACGGGCAAAAAACACGTAAAAAAACGGTCAAATGACAGGCAAACAAAAACCATAAAATTAAAGTAAAAATACTTTAACTGAAATAAAGTGCAAAAGCAATTAGTATACAGAAATTGTCCTTAAAGATTTTAGAGGAAACTTTCCTCTCTCTTCAAAATCCATTGTCTTAAAATGTTACATTAAAATACCTTAAATAAAGTTCTGATGAGAAAAACAGTTTTTTACATTTTTTTTTTATTAGATCTGTATGATCAAACACTAAAATATATACAGAACCTAAAGTTCTACAGCTAGAATACTTTTATTTTACAGCTTTTTTCTAACATTTTCAAATCAAACAGGTTCAACAAAATGACATCACAAAATGTTCTGTAGGAAACAATTACTATGAAAACTTAAAATATAAAAATATTTGTAGAATTATAGTACAACTAATTAATACAGCATTTCATATTTAAACATCATACTTATAAACAGTAGAAACAAAAAGTAAGTTGAATTTTTTAAGATTACTTTGAAACATTCTCAACTGAAAATAACAGAAATTGCAAAATGCAATTAACATTGTTAATTTGAAGGAGCAGTGTGCAGGATTTAGTAAGTCTAACAATGGTAGGTTCCAACCAATGGATAGCTTGTTCACTCACCATCCTATCCCAAGTTTGTAGGAGAATGAATATTGGCTGCAAAAAACTTGAGGCCCAATCATGTTTCCTCTGTCCATTCTGCGCTACTGTAGACGTGGCAGTACAACCTAGAGGACAAAAAGATCAGAATCAGAAACGGGTTTATTGCCAGGTAGGTTCACACGTATGAGGAGGTGTCGTACATACAAATACATGTTTTGTTTTTTTAAAGTACACAGATAGCGAAAACTATATTAAGAAATAGAATGCAATACATTATAGAATATAAAATATGTGCAGTAAGCAATATTTAAACATTGCATTATTTACCATCTTGTGATCTCCATGCAGAGTCTGCGTTGTGGCTGAGGTAAAGTGTCAGTGGGGGGGGCGGGCCTTGTTGAGGCGGCGAGAGGTTCTGGTCCTGATGGAGAGAGGTTTTGGTCCTGATGGAGAGAGGTTCTGGTCCTGATGGAGAGAGTTTCTGGTCCTGATGGAGAGAGGTTTTGGTCCTGATGGAGCGCAGCCTCCAGCCAGAGGGTTGTGTTGAAGGCAGAGCTGAAGTCCACAAACAGGATCCTGGTGTAGGTTCCTGCTGTGTCCAGGTGCTGGAGGAGGAAGTGATAACTATTAGTAAACCATAATGATGGATGTTATTATCAGCAGCTGCCAATAGATCCCCTAAATCTTGTATGATGGACCTTTGAAGCACGCACACGCGCGCGCACACACACGTTATTGAGAGCATCCAAAGGGCATTGATTATTTCATAAGTTTAGAAGGGCGGAACATAGTCTAACAACAGTTAGCTTTTGTTCATTTTACCTCGAGCCAAACTTGTGAGACTTGTTTCTGAAATCACTTTCTCTTAAAGTGAATAAATAAAAAATAAAACAATGGAGTATACCCTCAAACTAACCACTGGATTGCTTGTCTAACATGACCTAGTCCATAAATGAGGTAAGGGTGGGAACAATCAAACGCACCCTCCCAGGCACTGCGTGTTAGCGAAGTACAACTGGGATTTCGAAGAGGAAGATATGCTTGGTCAATTCTTAATAAAAAAGAAAAACCAACCAATTGAGCACTTGAGTTTTCATTAGCAGCGCCTAGCTACAGCTACGGAGCTTTGGTCAATACCACTAACAGTCTATTTCCTTAAAATCAGTGCTGGAATTGGGCCGGTACTCACCGGTACGCAGTACCGGCACTTCTGGTTCTGACCCATGGAGTACCGGCACTTCTTGCTCAGTACCGGCATGCTGGCGGTACTCCGGTACTCATGCACCGTGCCAGTACTCAACACTCTCCCGCCGTTCTTATTATACATCCATATATATATATATATATATATATATATATATACAGCCGCCCGGTACTCAGTAGATGCGTCATGAGGTGCCGAACGGACATTCTCATCGCTCTAACCGCTGGAGTTTCACAGCGGCTGTCAGCTGTTTACTCCTGTCATTCAAACAGAACGTGCTGGAGAGGGGGCGGGGCTTATCTTCTCCATGTAAATACTGTGGTGGAAACGACTATGTCAAAATTAACCTATTTGACCGTGATTTAATAGTAATACACGTTTCAAAATAATAATAATAATAATGCCGAAGTAACAACATACTGAAAACTGTTAGTAAAACCATGTTTTAATGCTTTACAATTTACATACCTAGATGCACTTGTGTTGTGTTTATGCAGTGCAACTCCCACCCAGTGGGTGGCTATGTAGAGTGATAGAACAGAGCAGGCACGCCCCCGAGAGAAGGAAAGCAAGTCACGTCACAAATGAGCATTTCTAAAATGTTAGCGTGGATTAATAAAAGTGCAAAAAGACAGCGGTTGTCGCCGGAAGAAACTTCAAATACAGAGAATGCTGTGCCTGTGTTGGAAATTGTGTCTGATGGGGAGCTTTCTTTGGTTGATCCTCCTGCTCCAAGTTCTAGTGCATTAGCATTAGCACTAGCTCCGCCGCCTCCTCCAGAGCCTCTAACGTTAGCTGCTGCTGGCGCAACTGCCACCACCAACACCGGGCAAAGCGATGCACCTGACTGCTGGACAACGGACCAGGTGCAATATTTTTGCAAGACCAATGCATGGCTCCTTCTTAAAGATAAGAAGCTAGGATGTCGGATATGCAGAGATGTCAAATCTTTGGGAATACACACTGGACAAGGACTGAAACTGTCAACTGAATGGGGTGAGTGTGCAGTGTCTCATTTCGGTGTTGACAAGGGCAAACAACAAGCTAGCCTGAGAAAAAAAATCAAAGAACATAAAGAATCACAAGCCCATGTAAAAGCTGCTGACATCCTTACATCTGCTTCACGTGAAACTATTCAACATCAAGTGCAGTCTATGCATAAATCTGAATTAGACACCACTATCAGAGTTTTTCGAACGGCATATAAAATTGGCAAACATAGCCGGCCATTCACAGACATGCCAATTGATTTGAATGTACAGAAACTGAATGGGCTGAACGTGGGCAGAGTTTTGCACTCCAATAAAACCTGTGGCGAAATCATCGACCACATAGCTCATGAGCTGAAGAAAAAAATGGCAAAAGACATTACAGAAAACCAAAGAAAACTCTGTGTTTTGGTCGATGAATCTACCACTATTAGTGGTAAAACGGTGCTTGTTGTGTGTCTACGCTCAGCATTAGCTGATGCTGAGCCCGAAACGTTTTTTTGGGAGCTGATCGAGTTGGATGGAACAACGGCTGATGACATCACAAAGGCGTTAATGGAGTGTCTTGGAAGAGATTTTAACGAGGACTTTTTAGGTCAGTGTTTCGTTTCTTTTGCATGTGATGGGGCTTCAGTCATGCTAGGGAAGAGAACAGGCGTTGCTACCCAGTTGTGTAGTAAATTCCCAAGCCTGTTTGTGTGGCACTGCTCCAATCATCGTCTAGAGCTGGCAGTTGGGGATGTGGTCAAGGAGGTCTCAGGGCTCAATCATTTCCAGATCTTTTTTGACAAACTCTATTCCTTGTTCCATGCCTCCCCCAAAAATCAGAGGCAGTTAGCGCAGTGTGCGCAAGCAGTCGGACAGCGTCTCCTGGTGATAGGGCGTGTTTTGTCCATCCGCTGGGTGGCTTCAAGTGAAAGGAGCGTCAGAGCAGTCTGGGAAAACTACCGAGTGCTTCATGATCACTTCAAAAATGCTGCAAACGACACGAGCAGGGATTCCAGAGACAGAGCAAAGTACAAGGGCCTGGATGATGTGCTCACATCTGCAACGTTTGTCAGCAATCTGGGACTGATGTACGATGCGCTCACAGAGCTCAGCGACCTCTCTCGGCAACTCCAAAAAAGAGAGATGACACTGCCTACAGCAGATAGGCTCTTAACTCGAGAAATACGAGTTTTTGAATCCATGGTCACCATGCCTGGCCCACACATGACTACAGTTCATACAGCTCTAGCTGAGAAGTCCTTCAAGGGTGTTGCCCTGCGTGAGAATGGCAGGCTTGTACAGATTCATGCAGGTCAGTTTTTCCGCAGTATGGTAGAGAATCTGAGACACAGAATGACTTCCACAACCTCCTCTCATGTCAGCACAAGAGAAATCCCATTACATGGCCGGGAGGCCCGGGACAATCAGCTAATCCAGGACATGAAAGTTATCCATCCTGGAAGTTGGCCTGAAGAGGAGTTAGACGTACAGTATGGGGACGTAGAGGTGCTACGTTTGTGCGAAGTGCTGAAAGTGGACAGAAGAGAGACTGTTCAGGGCTTTCGCGAATACAAGGAAACCAGGGCATCCCGTACACCTGCTGCCATGGAGCCTCTACTGAAAGCAGTCCGAACCATCGCTGTCTCCACTAGTGAGTGTGAGCGGGCATTCAGCTGCATGAACGATATCCTTACTGCAAAAAGGAATGCTCTCTCTGTCAGCCGACTGTCCAGCCTGGTTTTCATTAAATGTAATGGACCATCACTAGGACAGTTCAATCCGGAACAGTATGTGAGGTCCTGGCTGGCAAAGGGAAGGAGAAGTGCTGATGAAAGAGCCTGTCCAGCTCCAGCCCCTGATACTGATGTCCCCAAGGCCTTCTGGAGCCTTTTCTAACAATGTGAAGTATATTGCAAAGCAGCTCACCCAGTGAGAAGACTTTTGGCATAATGTGCCGATTTGTACAGATCCTGGAGATAGAAGGACTTCAGACCAACCAGGGAGTTAACTGATCAGCTTGGTGTTCAATGTAACTCTTTACCATGGCTCAGACTTTGTTACTTGCAGTTACAGTTTCTCATTTTAGATTGTGCAAATTTTGCATTTGTTTTTACATGTTCTTTGTTCATGCTCTTTATCATTTTTCTGAGTTGGAAAGTTAGATTGCATCATAGTTTACTTTATACATATTTGTATTCTTCAGTGGTGAAGTATATTGCAAAGCAGCTCAGCCATGTGAGAAGACTTTTGGCACTTTTTCGTTTTTCGTTTTCTGAGTTGGAAAGTTAGATTGCATTCAAAATGTACAGAAATACTTAATTTTGTTAAAGCTTTTTATAAAAAATGCTTCTGACCAGAGCTTTGTTTCCTTGTCATTAATGTTGAACACCACCAGAGGGGCTCTCACCTGAAAGGTCTCTGCTTCATGTGTCTTCAGCAGAAGATCTAGACTTTGATTGCTATATTTTCAGTTAATATTGACCTTACTGAGCTTTAGCCATATCCGCTGCCTATCATAACAAATGTTAAGTACAGTGAACCTTTCTAAAATATACAGTAGTAAAGAGACAAACCCACCAGCATTATAGTAGCCAAATTCTTGTTTGTGGGCTGCATATATAAAATTGACTTGAAAAAGTTGCTGATTTTAGAGTACTGGCACCTTTTTCATTCCAATTCAAGCACTGCTTAAAATGGTACATATCGCTGAATCTATATTTTCATCTTCAGGTGATTAAATCGGCATACAATAAGATAAGAGCATTTTGTAATTCAGTGAGGAAATTCAAGACCGCTGCATGTTTATGTGTAATTCTCCCGTGTTGGAGACGAGAGGGTGACAGCACTGCAATAAACTGTAAACTAACGTTAGCTGCCACAACCCTAACCCGGGTTTCCCGGGCGCAACATCTTGCAAGAAACAGCATCTCAGGGCTTCTTAACATTTAACAACCTATTAATGATGCATACCAACTTAACGGGAAGAAACCCAGCTAACTAAAAGAAACGTAACCTTAAATAAAAACAAAAACATTCACAAACTAAGGATTATCTAAATACATGTTTCACTCCATTACAGTTGCAGGACTCACCAGATCTCAAGTCTTCTGTTCTTTGTTGACGTCCCGATGCTCATATTTAACGTGTGGATGTAAAACGATCCCGATATTAATCCATAAACTCCTGTAGCAGACATACAGACAGCTGTAGCTCGCAGGAGGAGACCCGCTCAAACTGACGTGGATGTTTCAAATGTGAACGACAGGCGCGGACAGTTCTCATTGGCAGGTTTCTTCGATTACGTTTATATTAACCAATCAGGAGTGTTGTGGACTCATTCCAAACATGCCTGACTTGTCTGCCGTGTTTTGGCTGAATTCTATTTCAAGTGCCGTAGCCCTGGCTGTCGCCCAGAATCCGAAAACCATACATTATACTGTAAAACTAAGGCTTATTACCAGGGTTCGAGTTACGTGGGAGCCAATGGGAGCTGAGCTCCCATAAGGAGGTGCCTGAGCTCCCACGGACCCAATGAAATCAAACATCTGTGGGGGTCGCTAATATACATTACCAACAACCATTATTTTGATCACAAATAATGCATTTTTCAATGTAATGAGTATTATTTACGTTAACGAGGTAAATAGGCAAACAAAACAATGTTTTCCAAAATAACTACGCATCGTATTCTCTCTTGAATGACAATATGCCTGCACTTCACCTCTAAGGTGCGCAATAAAATATTGCGCAATCTATGCCTGTGAGGCTGTGAACGTGCTGCGCGCGCCCGAAGAATGAACCGTTATATCAACATACATTCAAATATATTTACAAGATACACACATACTACGAGTACCGTAGGCTAGCAGACGAGTACTATGCCGCCCAAAAAAAGGCCACTGCTGCCGACGGGGTCTACAGGCCTAGCTAGTTTTGGTTTTCTCACAAAGAAACAAAAAACAGCTTTTGACAACCAAAATGCACCTGCTAGCGTGACAGCTAGCACTAACCTTGCAGCTACGGAGGATGCTGTCTTTGCTAGCGGACCTGATGCTGTTGAATGTGGGACCACCTGCACACACGAAGAAAGTTCCGAAGCGGAGCGGCATGAGGAGGCAGGAGGTACTGCTACAGAAGGACTGCCACTTAACTGGGGACACAATCAGTGGAGATCCTGGAAAGAAAGAAACCCCTGGCTGTTTTCAAAGGAGGGTGGTCTTGGATGCCTCGTCTGTAAGGAAGCCAAGACTCTTTTACTTTCGGAGAAAAAATATGGAACGCATTTGGCGGATGCCTGGATCAATGGGACTGTGAGTAGCCCTGTGCAGAAGCAGTTGGGGAATTTGTTTTACATACACCGCGACTCTATTGCTCATAAACGAGCTGTTGAAATAGCGGAGCTCAAACTAAAACAAGTGCTTCCGAAGAAAGTTGCAGAACTCAGCTCCAGCCTGTTTAATGAGACAGCTAGTTCAGGGCAGCCTATACTGTCGCTAAAGAAAGGTTGCCTTATACAAAATTGAATCCCATTATGCAACTTAATGAGATGAATGGTGCGACAGTCGGCCCTGCTCACAGATCCGATCATTCATGTGCCCAGATTGTGGAGCACATTGCACAAGAGATGAAAAAGAAATGTATTTCTAATATCAAATCACTTGATTCCCGTATTAGTCTAACGCTAGACGAAAGCACAATTCATGGACGCGCATACCTGATTATTTATGTCAGGTGCGATGTCACTGGGAATGGAGATATGGACAATGTGTATTTTGACATTGTTGAACTGGACCAGGGCACTGATGCAGAGTCGCTGTGTGGCGCACTGAAAAACAGCCTCCAGGCGGGGGAATGGATGAAGAGTTTCTTCGTAAAAACCTAATTAGCATAGCCACAGACGGTGCTGCCGTGCTAACCGGGAGACAGACTGGACTCATAGCCAGGCTGAAAAAGGATTTCCCTCGTCTTCAGGCAGTTCATTGTCTAGCTCATCGTTTGGAATTAGCGGTGAATGATTCATTGAAGGCTGTGGCAGGCTGTAATCATTTAGAGTTTGTCCTCGCTAAACTCTATTCTCTTTACCACCAGTCCACGAAAAGCCCCAGGGAGTTAGAGGAAGCGGCTGCGGAACTGAACATGCAGATTCTGAAAATCGGACAAGTCTTTACAATTAGATGGGTTTCCAGCAGTTACAACACTGTCAAAGCTGTGCTGAAGGACTTCCCAGTGTTAGCACATCACTTTAAATCTGCTAGTGAAGATGGCTCACGTTCCGGTGCAGAGAAAGCCAAGTACACTGGTTTACTAAAGCATCTGACATCCACTGGATTCCTCACTGATTTAGCGACAATGAAAGACGTGTTACGTGAACTACAAAGTCTCTCCCTGAAACTACAGAAACGCGACACGTCCCTGGTTGATGCAAGCCGCTACATACATCAGAAGATCGAGGTGCTCTCTGCCATGAAGGACAACGATGGGAAAACTGAACTAAAAGTCAAAGCGGGCATAACAAGCGGCCAGTTCAAAGGGGTTGATATTAGAGAAACTCAACCTAAAGTAAAGAAGTCCCAATTTTACCAGTCAATCCTTGATAATCTCACCAGGCGTCTCCCTGATAGTGAGCTGGTAACTATGTTGAAGCAGGGCTCGACATTATAAATGGCCCGCTGGCCCGGAAGCACTATTTAGACACCCCGGGCCAGCATAACGTACTTTCCACTTGCCCGCTCGGGCCACTAAAAATATTGCTTTAAAAAAAATGTCCTGTGGTATTTTGACTAGCAATTTAGTTAAATTGTTTCGTTTATCAACGCTACAACATAGCGTTCCGTGAGTCGGTTGTCTTTGTTGGAGGAAAAGCAAACAGCTGTTTGCTGAGGAGCGCAGCGCGAGCAGGCTCCCGTGAGCGGGAGCGCGCTCCTTCACTACAGACTATCGCGCCACCTAACCACCTAACCATTCGTCAAAATGTTTTTAATACCAGCGGTAACCGGCCAAGCGCCGTGCAAAAAACAATCTTCAAATAAAAGAAAGTCACCGGAGGAGTTAAAGGAGAGTGACAGGGAGCATGAGAAGAAGAGGGAGAGAAAGTTTCAGCCAGCTTGATCGATGGAGTTGGCTTCTAGTGGTGCAGTGACGCATCCTAAAACCCTTTTATAATCTATCGATTAGATTTAAGATTCGAAAATTATAAAAGTAGGGTAGACATGTGGAGATTATCCGGCTGAACAAAACGTGCATTTGGGTCATTCTACAGAAAAGGTGGAAGTGCTGTCACTTACTTTTGCAGACACCAAAATACATGACGTTGACCTAATACTCACATTCATTATATATGTTGAATAAATAGAGATTGTCTTTGCAATGGTACTAAATACAAAATAAATAAAAAATGGTTTTATACGTAAATTGCAATTTATTTAAAATGCCAAGTTCAAGGAACTGCCTTGGAAGTGGAACCTATAGTTTTAATTTAAAAGATTTTTTTTGCTACACAAAACGCTTTTATTTTTGAAATAATGTACTGTCTCTGAAGTGCCTCCTGTAACAAGAGATCATTTGAGGCAGAGCAGTGGACAAAGACATAAGTCAGATACTTCTTACTTTGTTTGTTAAAGGTGTCATTTTATCTTCAAATTTGACGTGCGTCTTTCAAGTCTGTCATTAGTGTTACTCATTGCATAGCCCTAGGGGTGAACATTTGAATGGGAAAATGTATTGTATTGAAGAGTTAAACGATTTTGATATTGACTGAAGCCATATTTGGTCTGACACAGGGCAGCCATTTTGTTAAAATGGTAGTGTTTTCTCCAAATTGTCACTGGTGTTACTCTTCTTCCTGGTAACACGTAACACCAGTGACATTCCTATACAAATAAGCTTTGTATAAAGTATACAAAATATTAAAATACTTTAAGCTCTACTTGTTGTGGATTCATCAAGATAAGAGTTAGTTATTGATATTTAACAGGTTTTAGAAGGAATATATTTCAGCAGATTTGTATCACCCAGATTCCACCTTTTCTGTAGAATGACCCATTTATCAGGTTAGTTTTCCACAGACCTTATTTCCAGCTATTTTCCAAAACCCTGTGGAGAAATCCCATTGCTTTTTGTTGAGGGAACCAGCAGCTTACTTCCTGGTTTTATGATGCGTCACTGGCTGCACCTCTCAATATGATGCCAATATAAACAAGGTCTTCTGTGGGCTCTGTACATCAATGCCGACCTATGCTGACACATAAGTGAAGAGTAGACAATATAAAGGTATTGGCGAAATGTCCCAGCAGTTTAGGAGAATGAAGGTTCTAATCTAATCTATAGCCATTACATTTCTAACTCCTAATTACAGGAAGTAGTGCATTATACTAATAATAATACTCATAATAATAGCAGAAATGTTTTAACAATGACCACAATATCTTTATTTTAATAAACCATATATGAACAATTGAGGAAAATGAGGAAGAACTGATGATTCAAATGTTGTAGTACAAGTAGTAATGTAGCATAAATTACTATTGCAACAATGTGTTAATTTTCTTCATTATTAGTCGATTTTTTTTTTGGTGGACGCATGCTCCGGGCCAGTGGTTACAATGGTGGGGCCAGTGATAATACAAGTCCACCGGCCCGGAGGGCCAGTGGCATTTTACCCTTAATGTCTACCCCTGTTGAAGCCTCTGGATCAGCACTTCTGGCCAAAAGAGAGGACAGAGCTTGTTCTGTTTGGAGAAAGGGAGGACAGCTTTGGGACAGTCAACCTTCCAGTGCCCTCTCCCCCTGCAGAAATGACATATCCGAATCACCCTGTGCCTGACCTCGCATCAAACGTTCAGGTCTACCCCAGGTTGACCTATCTTTCTCCTCCCATCTCCCAGGACCATACATACCCCTTTCATCCTGGACCCTGAAGTTGCGACCGCCCCTGTGCGTTAGCACATAATCATCTACCAGAGCAGCAGCCTCTGCAGCAGTTGTCACTTTACGCTCTCTGATGTAAACCGCAATGTGGCTGGGCACAGAATTTTTAAATTGCTCCAACACCATCAACTCACATAATGCGACATACGTATCCACTTTCAAGGAGTTACACCACCTACCGAAAGAGGTAACCAGATCCCTGGCAAACTCAACATGTGTCTGCTTGTCAGACATCTCCCAGGACCGAAACCTCTGTCGATAAGCCTCAGGGACCAACTCGTAAGCCTTCAACACCGCAGTTTTAACCCTCAGATACACTTTGCTGTCCGCCACCGTTAAAGCAGAATAAGCCTCCTGGGCCCTACCTGTTAGCACACACTGCAGCAATAAGGTGCTATTAGCCTCTGACCACTCTTTGCTCTCAGCAACACGCTCAAACAAGGAGAAAAACGTATCTGGATCTCGTTCATTAAATTGAGGCACCACCCGCAGATTACCGGCAACGTCAAATGGAGTAGCTCTACCAGGGAAATTAGAGGCCTGACTTGCAGCCCCAGCAGGTAAACCCAACCTCCGCTCCTCTAACTCAAGCCTTTTAATTTCTACCTGCAACAGCAACAGCTCCTTTCTCTGCTCAAAAGTCAGGTCTGTATCACGACAGCCAGACGTACTGCCACTGTCTCTGCTAGGATCAACAGTTTATTTTCCCCCTTTGAAAACACCCAACTCGAACAGATTTCCTCTAACAATCCCTCTTATGTTTTCCTTCATCCTCTTATCCCCAACATCCAAGCGGAAATGTTCAGCAACACCGATCAGCTGCTCACGTGAGAAGCCCTCCAGTAGCTCCTCTGTAGGCACTCTCACAAAGTCCTCCACACTCTCCATCATGACAACACTGAGTGCACGCTCACGCTACTACACAGCCTAAACGCTACCGTGGCCCGTCCCTCTAACTGCCTACAGAAACTAGCTAAACTCCACGCTAGTCTTCAGGTGCTAGTTATGGTGGGTACTTATGCACTTAATACCGTAAGCTCGGCGAAGCGACCAGCAAACCGGCAGCTCCACCCGCAGCCTCGGCGTGCTCCCGAGCTAATAGCTCTAACCACTTTCACACCGCACTAACAGCCCCCCCTACGACCTCCAAGGAAGACCGTACTAGACCTAACAGGGACAGATACCACGGTAACTAATGATCTGTGCTCGTACTTGCTGCCATACCACTCCGTGTACTAGAACTGCGAAACACTCACCCCAGCAACGCTACTCCCAAAACAACCAGCCGCACCAAGCGACAACAGCAGCTGCGCGAAATCCGTCCCCACAACGGACATCAAGTTGCACACGCTTCTCAGGTCCAAAGCAACGAGCCCCCATCTGTTAAAACCCGGCTCCTGGGCTGCAACAAAAAGCAGGGAGGCGAGGCGAAGGGTAAGAAAATAGCAATTGTTTATTCCCTTATAAACAATTTAATGAGAAAACCAGCCACAGGTCCCAGAGGCTGGCACGGAGAGAGTACCCAGAGGAGTTCCGCCCCACGTAACCGGCTGGGCTCCTCCTATATCCTTTCCTTTCCAGGTGTAGCTCATCAGCACCTGAACCGGTGAACCTAAGCACACCCACAAAGCACACACAGAAACAGCACCCCACGTGGTGTGGAGGGGTCGTCACATACCTTTTCGGGAATATTGTTACAAATACCAGACAATTAAAATGTCGTGCTGTGGGCTTCAATGTACTAACAGAACTTCCAAGAAGTCTAAAATGATAATATTATACATGTTAACCCCGTTCGCAGGTGTTTGTGTGCTTGGTAGCTTAGCTTGTTACTTATTAGCCAGCTAAGGACGTAACCCTTTATGCATACATATACATTTTAGTTTATGATTCAGCCTTGGGTAAGACTTTTATAGTCTATGGCTATGACGCCTATAATGCTAAACGGGAGCAAATGTTAACAGGGGACCCAATTATGCCAGTGGTTGCCGCGGGAGCTAACGGAGCCGCAGGGGGCTAGCTCCAGCCGGCGTCCCGGAGCTAGCCCACTGCGGCTCCGTTAGGTCCGGGCGGTGGAGTCCGTCTTTTCTCAACGTGTGAATGACAAGCATTAAGAATAACAAAATATAGCTAATTATCTTGCAGATTGTCTCATTTGATTATGAATGTAACGTTTATATAGGGGAACTACACTGTTAGCAGTAACTTGGTATGCATGTATTTCATGTTAGCTTAGCTTCTTAGCCTGAGCTAGCTCTGTTTACTTCCAGTTCGGAGGCAGCAGGTCCCGCCCAAGCCCCCAGGAAGTGCGCCGGACTCAGATGGAAATATTCGTGCTGGCCAAACGGCGGTACTGCACATCCGTTTGGTTGCCAGGCCCGGAAACACTTTTTCCCATTGACTTACATGGGGAAAGAATGGTCTGTAACTCGTTGGATATTTTTTTTTAAACTAAATAAACTACCCAGTATGAACACTTGTATAGCCCTTATTAAAAAAATTCGTTCCTCAAGTTGTTCAGCCAAAGCCCGCTGTCTTTACAGCTGAAACCCTGGTGGTGCAGACTTTGTACTCCTTCATACTGCTTTCGGGCAGTTGCCTCGTATTTGCATCCATACCTGTCAGTCACACACACACACACACACACACACACACACACACACACACACACACACACACACACACAGTATTTTTATGCATTGAATATTTTGTGAATCATGTTTTGTAATGATAATGAATTTAGTTATAAGTTACTTGTACTGTAACTTACTGATATACGTGATATAATCAGCGTATACCACAGGTAGAATTGTAAGTTACTTTTCACAACAAGTCGGTATCCCTCCGCGTCTGAGAAAAACTGTATACAGTTTGCTTTTCTGATTGGCTCCCTAATCCCTAATAAATACCTTGTTGCAGCTGTAGAGAACTTGTATGCCTCTGGGTAGCATATGGACTTGATCAAGGACTTTGATGGCTGTGCAAGACTAGTCTGTAGAACCTGCTTCAGTCTTGAGGCTGTGATCCTTCCTGCTCTTTGGCTAAACCATATTGCTGATAAGCTCTGGTTTCTGGTCTCCTCCTCTACTGCCTGGACCTGTGGCTGTGTCAGCTTTTCCTGTCTGAAGTCCTGGCATGCATTCTGCAACTCTGTTGGGGATAGCTGTAGCATCTCTGGTGTCCTATACTGAGGTAGTGGTTTAGGTAGCTTGCTCACAGATTTAGGGACAAATTCTCTGTAATATGGTTCCCTGGACATCAGTGCAGCACTTCTTGGGGAATTTCTGCTCAAAGTCTTGAAAAACTGCATATACCTCTCTGATCCTCGCTCCAATTTTGAACCCTGGACTGTGGGACGCTGAAATGTGTGCTTCTCACCTGTCCTTCCAGCAATGGTATCATCCAGTTTTTGCTTTTTGGATTTTGCGGATGAAAAGTCTATCATCGCAACTGGAGCAGCAGGAATCTGCACATGTGAGAGACAGATCAACATGTATGTGAACATACATGTAGGTGCAGTGTAACAATGAGACAGGCAAGGACGGCATGAACAGCTGACTGACCACTGGGGTCTGAATACCTTTTTGACATGTGATGGCATTAGCCACTTGCACTTCTCAGTGGTGCAGGATGCAGTCTCTCATCTTCACACCTGCTTCGATTGCAAACAGAACTGCTCCAACATGTGAGCAGGATTCTGACAAACTGTATAGACAGAGACATACTAGAATAACTAGATTGATCGTAAAAGCTAGTAATGGTATAACATGAATATTATAGCAGGCATTATTTTGTCTGAGCTTAAGTGTTGTGTCAAATATGCTTTGGGTTGGGATATTTATTTTATGACTTACCCAGCCATACAGTTACAGTGTGCTGTAACAACCTCTCCATCTTCTTTAGCTACAATCCACGTTTTTAATGGTGTTTCTCCAGACCTCTGGGAATGGTTGACCTACACAATTGAAGCTCCAGTTCACAACTTGCGAGTTGGTAACATACATTTAACAACATCACAAGCAACACATAACCAGATGGTCTTGGTAAAGAGGTTGTTTTTAATATTAACCTCAACATAGAGTGATATAAACAACGTGCAGGCTGTTCAAAGGCTCTGAGCTGTCTATACACACAAAACACAATATATCCTAAGCTAAACACATAACAAACATACACATATATACACACACAACACACTCACAGGCCAGTTAATGCTGAAGGCAAGGCGACAGCCGTAACACTGCCTTACATGAGTCCATGTAGCTAAAGTTAGCTAGCTAGATGTCTCCTAATAATGCTACTTAGAGGTAAGAAAGTATGGAGAGGCGAAGTCCCTCCCCTTCCGAAAGCCTCCATGGGACCCCGGAAGCGGAAAATTATACATTGAAGTCAATGGAGAGAGAAAGGTTATCTTTTGATCCCGTTTGAATTGTGCCACGAATGACACATATGATGTTTGTCAATTTAAAAGAACATTTTGCAAGTCAAAAAAATAAAAATGTGTCGTAAAACTGTGAAGTTACAATTTTTTTTGTGTGAAACCGCTCAGTGAACTACAGGTCTCTGGTCTCGCACAATACGCGTCACCAACATAAAGATGGCCGTCACGTTAGCACATTTCACCACATTCTTTCAGAATGAGAATACAATTATTTTACGAGGTGAAAATCACTACAAGTCTGGGCACGTTGAGAGCTGTACATATATGAAAGGGGAGTTAGTCGGTTCTGTAAGAGCCAGCATGCGGGACCGGCTTTACAAGGTTTCGGTGAGTAATATGAGTGCAATGTTTAACGTTAATGTCAGCTAGCTAACATTAGCTAACAAGGTACACTAACGTGTTTTGTTTTAGCAACTAGTTTTCTCCTTAAGAACTTCGTGGTCTCTGTGTATGCTGTGGATAACATTAGTGTTCACAAGAACAAGGTACACTCCCGTGTTTTGTTTTAGTTGCTCTTCAGATTGAAGCGGCCAGTTTTATATCGACTATACTGTATATGTGATCTCCTTTTTCTCGTTGTGTCATTTGACTTTATTTGCTGTGTGTAGATTCAAGGATGTTGGTTATCTAGGCACAGCTGTGTGTGACTCCCTCTGGTACACTGGTATGTGTTTTCCTAATGTAGAGAGCATTGATTAATTAATAAACTACACACTGAGTCTAGATCCTGACCAAATCCTTTTTTATTGTTGATCAAATGTTTTTCAAAAATGTATTCATACACATTTAGAAAAATACAATGTACAATCACAACCAATACAGCACAAATTACAAAAAATACAGAAAAAACAAACAATAACAACAGACAAGAGGACAAAACTATGGAAAAATAAACCCTCCCACCCCCAGATCCGGACCATCCTTGTATTATTGCTCATTCAATCTATTATAGCATGTTAACAAATGGTACTTACTTTATTTTTACAGATCTGCATGGGAGACGATGGCGCGATGCAGAGCGCTGTCTGTGATTGTGCACAGGAGATGTACAAATGCAGCCACGCTGCAGCATTGGCAATATTTGCCATGTGGCAGATCAGCTCCACAGATGTTGAGTGCCAGTGGAGGAAGCCTGGCACTTCCAAAGTAGTCCAGCCGGTGTCTCAACTTTACCAACAGCGAGAGGAGACATACAACCCACTGGCCAGAGACATCGCCAACTGTCAACTGGGAGGTTGTAAACGAAGCCGAAGGGGTGAAGGCTTTTGTGGAGGCCTATCAAGTGACAGTGTTCGAATCGAGTCTGGTCTCTTTGTGAGTGAGTCGGGTGTTTTGGGAGCATCACCCGATGGACTTGTGCAGCCATCTGCCCTGCTGGAGGTGAAGTGTCCACACAGCCAGAGGAACATGACCATCGCGGAGGCAGTTTAGTTACCATCCTTCTGTCTCCGTGAGGAGGGTGGGTCATATATTCTCAAGGAGAATCACCCATACTGGCACCAGGTCCAAGGGCAGCTGCATATCACAGACCGGAGTCTCTGCTACTTTGTTGTGTGGACCACGAAGGAGGCGATCATCATCCCCATCCCCAAAGACCCTGCATGGCATGGAAATCTCCTCCTCCTGGAACAATTCTACACCCAGCATATGCTCCCTGTGTTGGCCAGTAGAGAGGAGGACATTTCAATAAACATACTCTTAACACCCTCGGACTCTGCGTTGTGTTTCGTATGTGTGATGGGGTGTTATGCAGAGGGGAGGAAAACAGGACACAGCAGATTGGGATTGTGGTGGAGATGCTGAGCAGTTATTTAATTGTTGCATGTAATTATTATTATACTGCGTGCTTCTTAGTTATTCCATCTTTTGCTGTAACATGGATCTGTATGTAACTCTATATTTACTTGTTATCTAACACACTTCCTTCTACATCATCATTATACATGATGGTGTATATAGGATATATATATTTGTATACATATCTGTAAATTGTATAATTTTATTTAAACGTCTTTTTGATCTCTCAAACTGAGTAAGATTGACAATAAAGTTGACTTTGAAAAATATATATATTCTTTATGAAAATAGTTGACTGTTGTCAAATGAATCCAAATGAAAGTTGGATTGAACTACAACTACGCCTTTAAATCTCTACGGACTGTTTTTCAGTGGGATGGCAAGTTCCTATCTTTAAACATTTATTAGTTTTTTTCTCAGAACAGATTTGATTTTCTGAAGTTAATTTAACTTTGCCGACCATGTAAGGTCATCATTAAAAGGTACAATCAATTTGTTTATGGTTGACTAAAATAATGAAAAACATTCATTTGGATAATTTACTGACAGAATAAGAAACTCAATGATGCTCTACTCACCTGTTCCTTTTTTATAAAGTGAAACAGTTGAAACGATAGGTTTTAGTAAACTTAAAAACAACCTTCTCCAAAAGCTATCAAGGAATATACCGAATACTTGTTTTAGAACTTTATTACATATTTTTATATAAATAGTTTGAATGATCCATAATTGACAGAAGCTTGTGTTTACACTGACCTGTTACTCATATATTAATGTCTTTGTAACTTCAGTAAACCACTACCTCACTCATTTCTTTCATTCATCACGGTTCAGTAAACTAAGTGATACATGAACCAGTTTAAATCATTATAATAACGTAGGATTGCAACTCTTTGAAAATGTAGGTGGCTCTTAAAAGAGCCGTTGTGTTTGGGTGTGCTGGTCTCAGGTCAGTCTAAGCTCTCTCTCCGCGGATGCGGCGGGCCAGCTGGATGTCCTTGGGCATGATGGTGACCCTCTTTGCTTGGTTCATCTTACTGGGGGGCAGCTACATGGATGTCGGTGCAGTCCACAATCATTGTGCAGTTGAAGGCAGAATGAATTTATTATTGACTCCGAATGAAGCACAACTTCATGTCATACAATACAATGACTTTATTTGTAATTGTGTAAAAAAATATGAGCATTGATTAGCAAGCAGGACCTGCAGGAACAGAGAATGGTGATGGATGGAGCTGGGAAGAGAGAAGAATAAAGAAAACAGATCAACTTTATTATCGGATATTAAAAATTCAATTTCAAAACAAGTTGCCGCTCCTACAGTTTTCTAGTATGTAAAGATGATTTCACATGACCTATGCAAAATATCACACTCAATACATGTGTGTCTCTGGGGGGTGCATTGTGCCTTTGATGTATATAAATAATATACCATAACCAAATACTATTACGTACAGTGGAAATCAGGTTGCCAGAGCAGGTCAGTGTGCATGTTCCTCAATGTATCAGCAGTTACAGGTGAGGTAAAGAAAATAAAAGAGAAAAAGGTCAGTAACAACACTTTAAAGTAACAACACTTTGAATAATTATCTCTTCTAACAATTTTCTCTCAATAAGCACACAACGACTGTCTTTCCAACAAACAGATTGTCATCACAATGAAACATGTCCAGAAGAATGTCATGCAAAGCTCCCTGCCTGCCTTCGACTCTCCCTGAACTGCTTCCTTAGCACCCGGTGGAGGGCGCAGTAGGCTACTCTTCAAATGTTTCACGAAATACTTACCATCATGTTTGGTTACTGTTTAACATTTTGGTTTACTTCATGTAATAAAATAATAACTTCATGGTAAGGCTACTAAAAATGACAAGGCTAAGTAATGTAATGCTAACTAACGTGCTCGCTACTCGTCGCTACTAGCTAGGTAGCTAACTTGACTATGAACATGCACAACATGTATATTACCTATGATATTACCTGATATGTCTGATCCAGCGACTCCTGGTCCTTTCATCAGACGGGAATCGATAGAAGGAGCAAGTGGTATGATCACTTTTATGACTACAACCTGGTACAAAGCACACAGGCATCTTGTAAAAGTGAATTTATTTTTAGCGATCTATAATTTATTGGAGGGAATAAATCAGTTATGAGATCTTCTTCTTCTTCGCTTTAATTACGAGTCTTATTATAAATCACCGAGCATGCCTGTGACATCACTTACGCGACCCAGAATGGGATTTGGGATTTGTAGTCTTTGTAGTAGCGTATTTTTCATAGTCTTATATTTCAGCAGTTTTACGACAAAATGTGACTTTTTTGACATGGAAATGATTGTTTAAGATTGACAAACATCATATGTGTAGTTCGTGGCACAATTCAAACGGGATCAAAAGATATGTGTTCTCTCTCCATTGAATTCAATGTACATTTTTCGCTTCCGGGGTCCCATGGTCCGGAAGTAGATGGGCGTGACTTCGCCTCTCCATAGGTAGTTAACACTCACCCGGGCAAAAACAAGGCGACATTTGTTTAATGCCTCTTTGGTGCCGAGGTCATTCACCAATCCACACACGAAGTAGTTTAAAGCTTCCAGGCTTTTATACGCTTTCATCTGGCTAGCCGTGTAGTAGGAGGTATGAAGGACGAGGTAGCTGGTGATATCCATCGCCTCAACAGCGGGCAAATCGGATAAATCACGAGAAAAGTCGTTTTTTTTTCAGCTGATACGGATCGTATCCGATGTGTGCTGTGATTTTTTCACGATATCTGCGGCGTGTAGGTTCATTTAATTGTTTGACATAGTCGGTGTCCTCCATGATTCCTGCGTTGATGAATGATTGCGTTTTCACTTCCTGACCTCCACTTGAATTTCGCGCGTCATAGAAGTCACGTGACTGAAACCAAGCTATAACAACGGACCCATATCGCTTTACGGAGCCCACGGAGCTGTAATAATGGATATATTGCGCATGTTTGCTGTAATTCATCATTTGTAAAATATTATACGACATGGGCTGTATGATGTAAATGTTTTATTAAATAAAGTTAATATTACCGACGTAGATTAACGTCCCTGTAACTTCTTATTGCACTTGCAAATATACCATTAAAGGAGTTGAACGTTGCTGTTTGCTATTACTATGATACCACGCAGGGATAAGCAGAGTTTACAACCTTTGCACAACACGTTTTGACCCAGATTAATTAGCTATACCATACGATATCGCCCGAGGAAGTCGTCATACTTATAAATATATATGTGTCAAAGCTCTAATCAAATTAACAGTTGTATTAATTATACTTATATATATGTATATATATATATATGTATATAGCCTGTGTTGTATATCTATACACACAAATGAACAACCTTGTGTGTGTCAAATAACAAGTTGTATTGTAGTGTTTATTTTAGTGTTGTTTTATGCTTATCCACATTTTGACTTCAGAGCACAGGAGAATGCTGGGCACAACATAAAGCTCAACAGTGAAGCTGGCAATGCTGAACAAAACCATCTAGAGTTATAATATTTATTCAGCTAAAAAAGTCAAAGCTCTACGAAAATGTAATCAAAAATACATAAGCATTTCAGGTGAAATCAGCATTTTATATAGAAATTCACAAAAATAAGAAATGAAACCTAAAAGAGATTACCACAGTACACATGTATACCTCTGATGGTTGGCAAAGGTAGAACAAATAGTGACAACAAATGTAAATACAATTTATATAGATTAAAAGGTAATATATATAATATTGATTGCAATTATTATATTAAAAAATCCACCAAACATGATCAACAGGAAAGCCCTATTAAGGCATTTCATGGTTTGAACAAAAGTTGAGGATGGGGTCCAGACAGTTCAATCAGGAGAGACTTCATTTTGTTTAAAGAACATGTATTGACACATGTCATATGATAAATGTTAAGTCTTTGGCGATTAGACCCCGATCCTGAAATCTTATATCTAAAGGTGGAAAAGCCGTGAGCATATAGGGAAACCCCCGGGGTCTAGACACTGGTGATGATGATGCTGAAGATCTGGATTTGATGAGGAGATGGGATGAAGAGGAGGTGTGATGAGGTCTTTGGATTAGCTCTCCTGGTACTGGATTTGATGAAAGGAGGTGGATGGGGGGGGAGGCGGGCGGCAGCATGAACACCTGAAATCACAGCTGACTGCAGGAGGGAGGAGAACCATTTCAAAGTTTGGCTGCTGGAGAATGAGGACATACAATGGTTAACTTCTGTGCCATTGTTGGCTGCAGCAACAGAGGTGATCGAAACAGGGGGCCGAAGTCATTTTACAGGCTGCCGGCGGTTATTATAACACACCAGGGTGAAGCAACACATGAACTTTCAAAGCGTCGCCAGGAACAATTGCTCAATAGGATCGGACGGGAGGATCTCAAACCATCCAACCACAACTATACTCGCGTTTGTGGGGATCATTTCACGTCAGGTAAGTGTCGGGTTTTACATACAAACATTCAAAATGAACATATAACCCACGTACTAAGACATGGATCTTAACAAGGAAATAGGAATCCTGGAGTCTGTCATCGATCGACATATCAGATTGTGGAGTATCTACAAAGTAAAGTCATCCCTTGGTCATCTTCACACCAGTCTGTCAATCCCCTGCAGTGCTTCGTTTAACTGTAATTTAAAGTAATTCCTCCCCCTACTGGCCATTTGATTATATGTAAACAGTAAAGGCTGTACAGTCCCTGGCACCTTTTCAGAGGCTTTTGGTTCCCTCAATTATTTGTCATGTTCTAATATCTTGACACCAGCATTTTAAATATATCTAAAGTCTGACTTGTCCTGTCAAAAGAGGTCAAATTTGTTTTAATTAACAGTTCACCCAGGATATAACTGACCTACAAGTGGCACTTTTTTGACAAAAATCATCCTGACTGGGCACCGTCTGTCAAATTGGGCCACAAGAAAATTACAGCACCTTCCCCTGCTACACATGCCAGTTATAAGTTTACGCGCCAGAAAAAGGTCATCCATCGCACTACTTGATCTCTACAGCATGGTATCTGATATACCATCTTTAGAAGAGCCCACACCAGTCCTGGGAGCCACTGGGGAAGAGGAATGACTGATTAAACCAGAGACTGGCACTGCAACTCAGACTGATTAAGCTTGGGTAAATACATTTTAAAAAAACAATTGAAAGGGCAAAGTATTATATTTATTACAGGTTTCCAATTTACCCAGTGAAAAACAAGTACATGCTTCTTTAACTGTAAGCTGCAGAGATCACCTCACATAACAGAGATAGATTAACATTGTGTTCATATTACAGTTTTTTTCAATGCTAAAACACATTTTTTGAAAGCAGGACTTATTTTCTCAAAACACTAAACACATTCACAAAACCATACACACAAAGTGCAAAACACCTCATATATACTGCAGACTTAAGCACTGCACCCAGAACTACAGAAACACTTACCAAAACCAAACTGTTGCACCAAATGGCACACACTTCATTCATAGTACAAGACATTTTGTAAAACCAACTACACACCATCGTGCTCAAGCACACAGTTTTATGGGTTTTGATATAGAGAATTCTGCAAATAAAGATTGTTCAAGTCTCCAAAATATGTGCAGAAAGACAAATATACTGTTGTTATACTTTTACTTCGTGTCGAAAGGAGCCAGTTGAGGTGGTTCGGGCACCTAGTTAGGATGCCACCTGGGGGCCTCCCTAGGGAGGTGTTCCAGGCACGTCCAGCTGGGAAGAGACCAAGGGGTAGACCTAGGACCAGGTGGAGGGTTTATATCTCTTCGCTGGCCTGGGAGCGCCTTGGGATCCCCCAGTCAGAGCTGGTTGATGTCGCCAGGGAAAAGAAAGTTTGGGGCTCTCTGCTGGAACTGCTACTCCCGCGACCCGACCACGGATAAGCGGGAGAAGATGGATGGATGGATGGAAAGTTGAATTGCAAATTGGGTGCAGAGCTGAACATGTGTTTTAGAGTTTTGGATATTTGAGCTGAGGTTTTGCTCTTTGAGTGTCAGTTTAAATAATGATGATTTTTGTGTCATTTTAGTGTGTACAACTTGTTTTGATTGTTACACTTACATTACATTGCATTTAGCTGACGCTTTTATCCAAAGCGACTTACAATAAGTGCGTTCGACCAACAAGACACAACCTTGAAGAAAACAGAATCATATAAGTACATCAGGTTTCATAGAGCAAAAACATTTCAAGTGCTACTCAACTGGCTTTAGGTAAGCCAGTCCTTTATTAGTATACAAGTGCTTTGTTAGTAGTTATATCGCTCGAAGTGGAGTCGAAAGAGATGAGTTTTCAGTCTGGAAGGTGTGTAAGCTATCTGCTGTCCTGATGTCAATGGGGAGCTCATTCCACCATTTCGGAGCCAGGATAGCAAACCCACGTGTTTTTGCTGATGGGAACTTGGGTCCCCTTCGCAGCGAGGGTGCAGCGAGCTGTTTGGCTGATGCAGAGTGGAGTGCATGTACTGGGGTGTATGGTTTAACCATGTCCTGGATGTAGGAAAGGCCAGATCCATTCTCAGCATGGTACGCAAGTACCAGTGTCTTGAAGTGGATTCTAGCAGTTACCGGAAGCCAGTGGAGGGAGCGGAGGAGCGGAGTGGTGTGGGAACATTTAGGAAGGTTGAAGACCAGACGAGCCGCTGCATTCTGGATGAGCTGCAGAGGTCGGATGGCACATGCAGGTAGACCAGCCAGGAGGGAGTTGCAGTAGTCTAGGCGTGAGATGACGAGAGCCTGGACCAGAACCTGCGTGGCTTTCTGGGTCAGCTGGGGACGTATCCTCCTGATGTTGTAAAGCGTGTATCTGCAGCAGCGGGTTGTAGCAGCGATGTTTGCAGTGAAGGACAGGTTGTTATCTAGGGTCACACCCAGATTCCTTGCAGTCTGAGTCGGGGAAACAACAGAGGTGCCGTGTACTTACATGTTCTTTATATAGATTTGATGTAAAAGAAACAAGTTCAATCAAATAAATATATACACTGTCATTCAGATTGATTAGTACTTCTGTTTCTTTTGAGAGGGGACGCCTTTTCCTGGGTAACTGTCTTGGCATCACGTATCCGTACAGATGTTTCTATGTAGAACAGGAGAGATGCAACATGTGTACATGTCGATCCCAAACCAGCCTTGCAGTTGCAGTTAGCTGTGATGACTGCACCATCCTTCTTCATCAGTACCCACGGACATGTTGGCGGCAGCCCAATACTCTGAGAATGCAATACCTGAAAAATAAAATACAAAAATATTATTGGATTGTTGACTATTTAGAACCACCAATATTTTGGTCCAACTTTACTTTCAAATACTGATTGTTTACACAACCAGTGGGTGGTCAGCTCTTGTCATATTCCTATGCTAGGTAGCCCATAACAGAAGCTGACAACCAAGAATAGGTTCACAACTTTTGTAATTTAAATATATTGCAATATATAATAAAGCTTTAGTTATAAAGACCTTTTCATAAAGCATGTGTAGCTCAAAGTGCTTTACAAAATGGCACACATCACAAGTTAAAAATAAACCACAAGAAATTCCCTTCAGATCAGATGTTAAGACCTTTACAGGTACATGCAGCATAGCAACAACATATAACATTTTAACAGGTTAAGAGACACGAGGAGGTAAAAGGTATGATAATACAAATAAATAATAAGACACAAGACTAAGTTTATTGATGTAACAATATCCCTATAAAATAAAGTAGACATATAGCCTATAGGTACAACACAAATAAAAGCTGGTGTTTAAAAATGTCCACTGAGTTGGCCTCTGATATTTCTTGGTAGCGTAGTGGATACAAGCAGTCCCCCATTTTATTTTGGGGGACTTTAGGGATATTTAAAAAGCCAGCTGAAGAGGACCTCACGAAATATTTACTCACTTTTCCAGCTATTACAGCCACATCTCCTTGATATGCAACGCAAACGTCGCGGATCCACCCGGATGTGAACTGGTTATGTGCATCGAGTCCTTTGTACGCCTTCATTTCCTCCATGGTGTACAATGGTATAGGCGAAAAAACCAGGTAGTTCACGATATCACAGTAGGAAAGTGAAGGCCATGAATTTATGTCGGTGCTGTAATCCTTAACGGGAATCAAATAAGGGTCCACCGAACCAATCGACGCACATTTGTCTCTGTAAACGGTCTTATCCTCCGGGTTTAGTGATTCGTAGTAGCCTTACATTTTTGCCATTTTTGAACGCTGCCGCCAGTGGAGTGGTACTCCAAGATGTCTGCCGCGAAATCCCGTGACGTCATTAGGAAGCCTCTATATGCCATACATTTTTGGATACATTCACAGTAAATATTTATTCAGTACTTCGCCACATCGGCAGGTAAAAAAAGTTATTTAGCATTCCCAAACCTGAGCCTCACGCGCCGCCTATGACTATGTTGTATATGTATTAATACAGTAAGGTAATTCTTAAATACATAAACTATAATGTTTTTCTCACCGAACGAAAGCCACCCAATGGCTAACGCTTTTACTGACTGTACCATCTATCATCCAATCAGAGGCATCGGTGCTGCTCTCACTTTAGCGGGTACCACTTCATGCACTTTCGACAAAGAGCTTTCCATATTCGACGCATAGCGAAGTTAACTAGCGTTGTTTTGGTTAAAAGAAATTATGCGGGATTAAAGTACGGGTTTAAGTAGTATCATGGATTTATGTTTGTTGTGAGTTATGTTAAAAACATCATGCAGGCTTCTCTTCTGGGTCGATTGTTTTCTTACTTCGCTCACTTACTTGCTAACTAGCTAATGCTAAAGCTAACTCGAACACAACATTCTGATAGTGGATTGTGGAAAAACTTCCCTTTTTGTCTTCCCGTGAAGTCGCTCGTAAACAAGAGGTCAGTATGTGTGAGTGTGTCATTTGTGTGTGGTAGTCAAAACCTTTATTTCTTAACCATATCTTGTATCTAATTTGCCATCCGTTTTTCTGTTATCAACATTCTGTCACGTCGCCTTTTAGTTTCACTTAAAGCCGCTGAATGTTCGTCTCATTCTTTAAACCATAGACAACATTATGTACTGCTAGCACATCACAGGCTTATGGTCGTGTTTCAGTGTGTTAATACCAGTAGTGGAATAATTATTAAGATATGTATCTTAAGACGTGGAATTAGTAATATTTGCCCTGTGTTTAATATATTCTTTAAATAAAAGCAATACATTATGAGCACCAACATATACTTACGTTTAATGTTCAGCTTCCTACTGTTTCTTTGACACCTTGTACTTTCAGGTGACCTTATCAACATTTTTCCTGTATTTTCTGAAATCAGAAATCACTGACAGTTTGGATGGCCGTGGCTCCCGCCTTGATGGCAGATAGGATAATAGTCCTTGATGATGACGATGAAGAGGATATCCCTCAACCCTCCTGCTCTGCCTCCACCTCATCCTACCAGCTCAAAGCCAAACTCATCTCCCCCCTCAGAGCTCCGCAGCCTGCCCCTACCCACATTACACAGTCACCTTTTGCCTCTTCCAAGAATAACCCACAGGTTCTGCAGGCCACCAACCAGAAGTTGTTTACTGAAGTGAGTTCATATCAAGTTCATATTAAGTGTTTTATCCAAAGTGGTTTGTCCTTAGAGGTTTCTCAATTCTTAAATTTCCCCTCCTCAACTCCTATCCTCGAGACTTAGTCACAGGAGATGCGAGCGGAGGACCGAGGAGAGAGGAGGGGAAGCAGCAGGCGGTTAGAGAAATGAGAACTCCTCTCCTCTGAGCGGTCATTTTAAAGAGACGTCCATCAATGATGACAGGAGGCACAGCTGATGGACAGATGATGGACAGATGTGTTCATGATGACTTATATATTTACTTTTAATTCATTCACAGTGCGATATAATGAGACAATAACAGGCTACAGATGCGGGGACACACACATATTTATATAAATATATACAATTTTTTATGTATGAGAGCACTCTCATAATAACGTAACACAACCAGAGACTGGATATATCCCCCCCCCCCCTCTCTGGTCGCTGAAATGGGGAATTGAAATTACGGGCCAAAAGATGTATTTACAAGTATTAAAAGTAAGCAGAGGACACCAAACCAACTGAGACCCGTCTGTCCGCCGCATCTACGCACTGTACAACACGGACCTACATACTGTACCACACACACACACACACACACACACACACACCTACAGCTCCTAAAGCATAATCAGGCTACAGCCGTTGTGTATTTTATTATGTGAAGCACTAAATAGTCTTAGAAAAATATCGACTCTTTGTTTGTAGATATCTACTAAACTAAAGCATACAAATACAGAGAGTAATGTAGGTCTGTTACACTGAGTGATATATATTTTACACACTGCTCTGCTTTCTGCACGGACCTCACAGCTGTTCTCTCTGGAAACATCGCGTTGCCGTTCAAGCAGTTACTAAAATAATATCCAGGGGATGCATGCAGAGCTGTCATTGGCTGAGATAACTCCAGCCGTGCGTAACGCCTCCACTGTTCCCGGAAATGCAGCCGTGGAGGACCCATCAGTGTATCCTCGGTTAGAGCTCCTCCAGAGAGCCTCCTCGACGCTCGATGCTCGGTCCTCGATGTGCATTAAGAGAAGTTAGATGTCCTTCAAAATGGCGCGCTGAAATTCGAGTCGAGGAGGGGAAATTTGAGTATTGAGAAGCCTCTATTGTGTCATAACGGTGCTTTTTGTATTGTTCCACGAACTTCAGAGATTATTATATTAGGTAGGTTTTCTGCAAATAACAGGGGTTGAACTCTAGACAAATGTACAGTCCAAGCTATATTAACCTTTGGCTGGTTAATTTTTTTATTTATTACCGTAAAGACATGGTGATATTATTACATTTGCTAGTCATTGCAGAGATCTTTGTATCAAGCACCTGACCACAAGTTTGATTAGATGTGCAAAACTTCCATCTGAACTCGTGACAATAGTCGTCATACACAGAGAGTTGTCATTTCCTTGATAATACATCAAAACAGGATGTGAACTAGACACACCTGAATCCCATATGCTGATAGTGGTTGTGTTTTTATTGATTTTCTATAAAAACACCTTGCCTTTAATCCTTCATATTTTCTTTCCTCTTAGTTTGTGGAGCACTGCACCGTTCTCACCCAGGACTGCCCTGAGGTCTTAACTTTTCTTCAAACCAAACATGCCAAGGCCTCCCCCGACTATCTGTCATCGGTGGAGTTCAGGAATACCTTGGGACGATGTTTGACTCGCGCTCAGGCCAACCGTTCCAAAGCCTTTGTCTACATCAGTGAACTGTGCACTGCACTCAAGCAGAATGCAGCCAAGAGGAGGCTGATCCTATCCAAGGTTGGACCCTGCCCTTCTACCTCAACATCAAGTTATTTCCAGTCTTCCTCTTTTATGCTAAAAAATGAAGACGAGACTAAAGTGAAGATGGACGAGGAAGACGGAGGGGTGAACCCGGCAGCGGAGGATAAGGAACCATCCACCTCAGGGCTGCAGGAGGACCCGGAAGCAGAGAAAAAGACAAAGAGGGCATCCAGAAAACAGGTTAGTGGTGAACACTACTAGGTATGGTTTTTTGATCATAATGACCTTAATATAATAATAATAAGTTGGTCGAACGAATGCCTCCTCATCCGGAAGCTGACCGAGCAGACCCGAGCAGCAGTCGAGAGGAGCCGAGCGCATCCGCGAAGCACACAAAATGGCCGGCAAATCTAAATCTCTTCGGTCAAAATGTCCGGTCAAAATTATTTCCCTTTAGCACAATACCGCTTCAGTTGCGCCACTTATGTGACAGACAAGAAGAGTATGTGACAAACAAGAATAGTCAATTCTAATATCTAACTTAATATGGAGAAAGAGATGTCCTGTGTGGGTTGATTGTGCGTTGATCTGTTGGTAATGCCTCGGGGTTCCGGTGGGCATGTAAACAAATGCATAATGCTGCGCTATACTTTGTGGCCTCACCCGGTTGCATAGCGACACTTATTGTGTAGGTGTCTGTTAATAAGCATGTAGTAATATCATTAGCTAGTACTAGCTGGATTTGATCGATATGGACATAAACGCGAGTGAAGTCTAATCTGACGGGAGAGAGAGATCAGCTGCTGCTGACGAGTCGACACGCAGCTCTGCATGAACACATGCAGCGGTGAGCGGACAAAACACACACTTCAGGTTAGAATATCACACGTAGCTATTTTAATGACCTCTCAAACTACCTAACTAGTTATAGATATGTTTAGTTTTACTGTCGGGTCACTCATTACTGATCCGCGAGCTGCATGATACTGACATAATAGATTGCCCGATCGGGCAACCAGCAGGTGAGGCTTCATTGCCCGAGCTAAATACTAGATGGCCCCGGGCCATCGGGCAGTCCTTAATGTCGAGCCCTGAAAAGTATGAATTAACAATAATCACTGAATTGCTCATATAATCAGTTGTAATCTGGTAAATAATCAGGATAAAGGAAACGTTTAATGATTTCAAAACTAGGGAAGTTATTTGTAAATGTGGTTATATACCCATAATTCATTCACTGTTCAGCAAAATGGCCTTGTGATGTATTTTGTATTTTATGGCCACAATTAGTGCTTTATTAATAGGGAGTAATGTCACCTGATTTACTCGGTAGCGTTAGAAACCATTAACCAATCACAAAATATATATTATTTGTTTTGAACTTTACCCCTGACCAGCTTGAGAGATGTAGAGCCAAGTAACGCCAAACAACCCGGGTTAAACGTCTACATTCAGGATATGACCTTTGTGTGAGCAAACACTCCTGACCCTTCATGTCTTTTCTCAATGACTCTCAGATAGCCTACCTGGAGAACCTCCTGAAGCTTTACAACGATGAGATCTGCCGCCTGCAGCAGGCCGAGCTGAGTGTGGACGACCTTGGAAAGGAGGGCTCTTCGTACATCCAGGAACACAAGCTGAAACGCAAGGTCAGGCTGGGGCTCCGCTTGTTATAAACCCTGCTGAAACATTCAAAAGAACCGTATCACCAGATGATTATAATCACACCTGTCCTAACTCTCTCACTGTCCTATTCTCCTCCTCCAGATGATGAAGATTTATGAAAAGCTGTGTGAACTAAAGAGCTGCGACACGCTAACCGGCCGAGTCATGGAGCAGAGGATCAGCTACAAAAGCACCCGTTACCCTGAGATCAACAGGAGGGTGGGTGTTGGTTTAAATAGTTATACGTGTTGAAAGTCAAACACTGGGATAAACTGAGTATACTATTAGTCTAACTAACCAATATATTAGCAATAACCTCTAACCCTCTCAGCGATATCTTGATGTCAGCTAACATCCATCTTGCATGAAATTGATTTTATTATTATCAGCTAGATTTGACAAACACACAGAGCACAATACAAAACAGAAAATGAAAGAACCTTAAAATGTGATGAATCTTAATAGTTTTGAACAAGGATCTTCAGAATTTTAGATCAAGTGGTGTTGTAACGTAGACTTAGGTTGGAAGCTGTTATATTTCCTATTACTTTATTTCTATGTGGTTGCATTTGATATGCTCCTGATTCCTTACCCTATGTTTCTTCCTCCTGTCAGATTGAGCGCTTCATCAACGGTCCTGAGGCGCAGAGGAACCCTCCGGATTACCATGACATCCTGCAGCAGGTGCTGCGCGCCAACGAGCGCTACAACCTGTGCCTGACCCGGAAACTGCTGAACCAGATCGCCCAGGAGGCTTTCAGAGAGACCGGGAGCCGCATGCAGGAGAGGCGTCACCTGGACCTGGTGTACAACTTCGGCTCGCGCATCACTGACACCTACAAGCCCGGTAAGGTTCAAGGGAGGAGAAGCTGTGGCAGACTGACAGCATTGTGACTTTACTGAAAGCTAGGTTGTTAACACAAATGTGACAGTAATTACACCACAAAAAAACACATTTTTGTTCTCTTAGTAGAACTAAACCGTTTAGAACAAACAAAACAATATAACAGAAGTGCAACATTAACTATTTTCTATAAACTGAAATGGTGTATGCTAAAGCAACAGTTCTTTGTGTCTGCCCTATTTACAACTTATGTTGGAAAAAAAGGTCAAGTCTGACAAAATCCCTACCATATTTAGGACAATGCATCAGCCTACCTCTCTATAGTTGATCCTACTTTTTTTATCTTCAAATTAAATTGCTTTTATATGAAATGCATTGATTTTTCACCATATTATTAGCAATGACCATTCCTCGTTCCTCATTTGAACAACACTCAGACACTTTCTTTGATGTGTTTCTCAATGGGCCGTAGATCTGGTTTGCAGTTCAAAGAAAAGGGATCCATTATGACAGCTGGCAGATCAGGCCCATATGATAGACGTGTGGTGTTGCCGGTGCAAAGACTTGAGTTACTTCTAATTTTTCGCATTTCCTATCTGACTAATTTATTGTCCACCCCCCTCTACAGCCTCAGACCCGGCTCTGTCAGACACCTCCCTGCTGCGGAAGCTTCGTTCGAACAGAGAAATGGCCATGTCCCGTCTCGATGAGGTCATCACCAAGTTCGCTGTCAAGCAGGATGACACGGAGGAGCAGGAGAGGGCCAAACGACTGGAGAAAGACGGCAAAGACAAAAAGGTATGGAGCAGGAAAATCACCTGCTGCTTTCAGGGTGCTGATGTTTTCTTATTTATGCATACATGACAGAACTTTGGATCAACACATGAAGGCACCGCAGTGGGGGGATTCTATAATATAAGCTTACCTTATCTGCTGTTCCTCTCAATATAAAAACAGTGGACAGCCGTAATGTAAGGGCAACTTTTAGCAAATAAGATCAAACTGTGACTTTTACATGTCCTATCTGTTTCAGGCCAACAAATCAGAAAATGGAGAAGCAGAAAAGGAGGTGAACGGCAATGCACAGGAGGAGGTGGAGGAGGAGGAAGAAGAAGAAGAGGTGGAGGAGGAGGAGGATGATGATGAAGATGAAGAAGATGAGTCGTCAGACACTGACATCGAGGAGGAGATCCAGGCCAGCACTCAGCAAGCTGGAGGTCAGAGTTCACATTGTGATGGTTAATGTGTTTGGTGTCCTGCTAATGTCAACATGCGTCTAAAACATATTTGGGTTTATTTTCCAACAAGCGCGTCTCTCTCCGATGATATTGGGTTAGGAATGGCTCGATTAGGGATACATATCTCCTGAGTTTCTCTGTTGCCAATGTCATTCATTTCCCTCTTTGCATAGACGATGATGAGGAGGACGGTAACGAGGCAGAACCTGCGTGTGACGCTGCCGACAAGGAGGATCAGACGGATCAGTTGGCAGGAAGCGTTTCCAGAGATAAAGAAGGAAACGCGAAAGAGGACGACGAGGAGCCGCCAAGTGGACTCAGTCCTCTTTCTGAGGACAGCGGCTCCCAAGTCTCTCCGCTGTCTGACCTCCCCTCCTCTAGACAGAGCCCCAGCCAATCAGAGCCCATGAAGACCGAGGAGAAGACGCCGCTGTCTAATGGCGTCCCCTCAGCATTAGAGGAGCCCGCAGATTCCTCCGATCACGTTTCAGCCGTGCCTGTGAGCACCAGCAAAGGCACTAAGGACGCTGCAGACGTATTTTCAGCAGCAGCCAATGGGGGGACTGTGCCGCTGTCGCCAGTAGTCATCGTAGAAAATGGCAACACACAGACCAACGGCACGTCGCCGCCGCCCAGCATCAGAGCCACGAGGAGCCAGAAGAGGAAGAGGGAGGAAATGATACCCAGGAACTCCCGAAACTCAAAGCACATACTCATCCACGACAGGTACAGGCTTCATTGGGTTAGAGCAAACTGGTGGCTGTTTCCTGCTGCGAGGGAGTTAGCCTGTTCTACCTGATCTGAAATGAATGATTCACCTTTGTACTCTCAATGAACAGAAACTAGCCACTACTTGCTGAAGAGCAAAATACTCCTTAGTATAGAATAACAAACCAAAGTTTTAAATGCCACTTTCAAAGATGGTAACCGTGACATGGAGGCTTATTTAAAAAGTTGAAGCTCTAGGACTCTTTGATGAATAATAATGTAGCTCTGGATACATTTCTGATTCTACCTCGTCACTTCTCTCTCCCTAATGCTTTGTCTCTATCCCACTCTGCATCCACGTGGATATCCCTCTGGATATGACCTGCAGCTCTCCACAGCGCGCAGAGTCAACCCGAGCGAGCACTCCAACCCGGGAGATAGTCAGCAGCTCCCAGTCCACACCGCCGCCCAAGAAAAACAAGGTGAGGCCCACAGAGATCAGGAATGAGTGAATACACGGCACATGTTTACTCTAGTGACCAGTATATATTTCAGGTGTGCTGATCATGATTCATATTCTAAACAATGCCAAATAAATCGTTTTTTCTTATGCATATGTTTATATTGTATGTTTTACTGGTGATTCCCATCCTTTTCCATGTCACAGTAACCACTTATTGGGAGTATTTGTCTTTGTCACTTGAGGCTCTTGTTTGTACAGATCTTTTTATTACACTTTTTTTTTTAAATAGGAGGAACCAATCAATTTCTATTTATGATCAGCAATTGTACTTCCTGCTAGATGTAGATATGTTCAGCACAGTTTACAGCAAACTTCCTTTTACAGCAAGAACTTACGAAAATAAAGAGTTTTAATAAGAGAGAAAATGTTTCGTAGAAATAGTTCATTAATACAAAAAGATGTTTCATTATGAGCGCTGATCAAACTGTACTGTTTGTGTTTCCAGGTCAACGTGGCCACCCAGTGTGACCCTGATGAGGTCATCATCCTGTCAGACTCAGAATGACCTTTCACCTTTCACCTTTCACTGGACTGCAAGATTGTTCACACTTTTTCAGGACTGGCGTTTTGTGCTGGTTTGTAAGAAGAGGAAAAAAGGCTCAAACTGTTTGGGGGGGGAAAGTATTTGGAAAGCTATGAATGTAGTATACAATTTACATATAATATCAGCCAATATTTTTGAGAAGGCTTACATTAAAAATAATCATAACATCACATTTGAAAGAGAGCTGTATAACCTGGCAGGTTTTGGGGGGGATCAAGTGGTGGTCCTTTTCTCCCAGCAGAGGAGCGTTGATGTCCCACATGTCCCCTGTCCTCTGTGTCACTAAAGGGGACCTAATCCAGATCAATTGGCTGATTCAAACTTCTGGCACAGTGCTTCCTGCCTTTCAGTGTAACACAGTGTAAATGCTTCACTTATTAGTAGCATTGAAATTAGTTTGTTGGTGCTGTGAACGCAGAGGAAGAACTGCTTGTCTTGGAATGATCGTCCCCCAACAGGAACTTTTCTTTGTGTGCTTAAAGATGGAAACCAGTGCCTGAAAACATGAACTGTGCGACGGATTGTTTTCACTGACACTCGACTGGCCAGGGCTTACTGCTAGTTTGTTTAAATTTTTATATTTCAATCTCTTTTTGTCACAAAGGAGAGAAGGGATTAAAAATGAGTTTTGACATTGTTTTATTTTTTGCCTATGGTGTGCGTGGACTAAAGCTGTGTTCTCCGGTTGGAGACCGGCAGTAATTATGGACAACAATTTAAAACAAAATGATTTTTATGTTTTACCTCAACACGTATTTTTATTTTTAGGTTTATAATGAAGTGTAATGTTAATATTTGTATTGAGATCTATGGGTCCTGCAGGAAAGCTATATAGATCTCAGAGTTTTGCCATTTTAAAATGACACATTTGGACAAGGCTAATATAGAAAGGTTTTAAGGATAAGTGCAAGCAATATTCTTTATTTGACTTATTGTTAACAGATCCCATGAAAAGACCAACCCCAGAGAATTGTTACTAAACTCTGTATGGAAGAATGATACACATGTGTGTCTAAAACCTATTGAAAGCTGCACAAAAAGAGCCCCACTGTGTAATGTTCCTTCTTTAAATTGAACATGGACTGTAGTTTATCTTAGGACCCACATACTGTCCTGCTGCTGCCTGAAATATTCAATAGAGTTTTATATTTGTACTATTCCGTGGCTAAAAATAGTCCCAAACAAAAGCACAGTAACCTAAAGGATAAAGATGGACAAACACATTAGTGGTTTTGGTCTTTGTATGGTATTTGTTGACTAAGGCCTTATCCTAAAGCACACACTCCTATGACTGAGTTGACTCAAAACAAAAGAGAGAGAGATCAAGTTAAATAATCTTATTTGATGCTGCTCTGTCTAAGCACGACACTCATCATTTGGACATGTGCCCCTATAAGTAAGTGTATTAAGCCAAGCCCAAATCTAAACTCACCAAACTTTTATTCTCACCCATACATTGATTAGGTTTCATCCAACCATTATTTTCAGAGTTGTTCCTACCTGTCATTACACTGTATTTAAAACATTTTTTTGGCCATTAAACTTGAAACAAATTGACAAAAGCATTATGATGTCTTTTGTAAGTTTTCTGGTAATTTTAGAAGTTTTTTTTCGTTGTAAAATACAATGTAGAACTTAAGATCTCCAGCAATTGATTAATGATTTCCCTTTATCACAGCCAGTTGTCCTGTCCTCATTTAATGGAGCCCTTAATCTCTTGGTTGAAGGCAACGATGTCTGTCTTTTGCCCCGAATCCAATGTTTATACATTTTCCGATTGAAAATGATATTTTAGAGTAAGCAGACTTCTCAAATGAATTTAGCTATCACAGATACTAGGCCTCATCTATGCAGAGAGGTGATCCATCCACTGTGAATTGTTTTGTTTTTCAATTTTGATAAATAAATGATATTTTTGTAATGTTTACAGCCTGTTTTTTAATGAGACTTGTTCTTCAAAATACATCTATTCAAAATACATTTTTATAGTACGAAACAAAGATTTATTTATATTTGTCAAGATTTAAACAGAAATTAAAGACATACAAAGTCCATTATTCTCACCAAATAATGTATTAATCCTTTATTTTGATACAGAGCAGAGGTGAATATTGATCTGCGGTAGAATTATATTATTAGTACCACTCAGGATTTACATCGAAATGTCTATAGACAGCCGTCATCTTCTGTTCAACAATCAACTGGTCAGAAGACATGTTAAATGTTATGTAACGGTTTGAGGAATGTAAAAAAAAAATTAAAATACCTCAATACAGTATTCAGCGACACCTTTCAGCTCTGTACACACATCCTACCGTCTTTATATCTCACAGCTCTTCTATCACTTATTCAAATAACACAAGGTGCAAGAAACCATCTGACTGATTGTAATCTAGAGTAAACTGTATGTTTGTTCAAAACTGTTCAGTGTGCTTCAGAGCTGCTGAAAACATACCACCATCATGGGATTATTTTCAATGAATTACACTTTTAAACTAAATAAAAGTACAAACTCTTGGTTTTGGGTCTAGTTTTTATCATCATTTAAGAAGTTGAATATACACTTCCTGATTTGGCACAATTTATATTCTTTTTTGTAATTGTCACAAATAGTGAACTCTTGCTGTGCACATCACTCAGTTAATAAGATGATAACTGCTGGTCTTTCTCTAAAATCCAAGTTTAAATCTGTGCCAGTTTTCATGACACAGGAAGGTAACCCGCTATGACTATCTGGGGGTGCGTTTCACTTCTCTTATTTTTCATTTCCTCGCTCCTCGGTCTCGGTATCGTTGATTTGTCTGCGCCATCTTGAGTACCGTCCCAGTGGCATTATTTGTGCCGGACGACCAGGGGTCCTTCTCACTTCGGTTAAATGGATTCCTTGCGTCCCTCACTTGCGTCGTTTCCCTGCGACTAGTCCCTCCCACCAGGGAAGCATGGAGAGATGCAAGGAAACCACGAGAAGCAGGGAAATCAGTTTTAAGAGCAATGGGACGTCCTTTCCTCCGGAGCGTCACGTGAAGCGACGTCCGTTTGTGATGACGCTGCACAGCTGATCGTCTGACAGCAGCTCTGTCCCCGTTATTTCCACACACCCCCCCCCGCCTCTGTTAGTACACATTTACTGACACAAACATTTGTATCATCTGTTGTAGACCCCAATAAATAAAATAAAATAAGAACTAATTCTCAAAAAAGATAAACGCCATTCTTAAAATGTATAAACGAACAATAGTTTGATTAATATTGATTAGAGTGCACAATAGAAATAAAATAATTGAGAGAAGAAAAATAGATATATTATCTATCAAAACCCAGTTAGATTAACATTCATTGACACACTTTGTTTATTTGTTTGGATATGTGGCACATTAACATTTTAATAGCACTTAATGACTGACTGAATGGAAATGACAATAAATGAAAATGTAAAACGAAAAAAGCGATCATGAAAATGTTTCCAAAAAAGGAATAAAATGATTTTTGACCACTTTGTTGTTCAGATATATCACATATTTGTAACTAAATGATACATGAATTGAAACAAAACACGGTATAAACTGAGGAGTGACTCCCGTGTGTCATAGTCTGCTCCATCATTCACCAGTAGTTTTCCATTCACCTGTCTCACCTGTTTTCCACACCCACTCGTTAGCTCACTCTCTTTCTCTTCTGCACCCATTAGCTTCTGCCAGTATTTAAACTCGCACCTTACACACACTCTTTGCCAGATTGTACTTTGCCTCATGCTTGTCTTTCCCGCGTTTGAAACTAGATAGCCTACCCGGTTCCGACCCTGCCTGTCCTCGATCTGCCTGCTCTGCCTGTTCCCTGATCCTGCCTGTCCCTCGACTATCCTGTCTGGCCTGTTATCCGACCCTGCCTGTATCTACGCTGACTGCCTCGCTTACTCCCTGACTCTCTGCCTGTCCCTGACTCACCTTCTGCCCGCTGTCCTCCGGTGCGTTAAACTGCTCGGTTGGTATTCCTCAGATCCAGTGGAATCTCCAATAAAGTGTATTACCAATTCTCCTTGGTTTCTCGAGTGCTGCATTTGGGTTCTCCTTAAGATTGTGACAGAACAATCTGGCCAGAACATGGACCCAGCGCACTCTTCTTCACCTAAGGACCGTTTCGAGAGAGTTGAGGACGCTCTCCAGAGGCAGGAAGCCTCGATAGCCGCCCTGGCCACCGAGGCTCATCATGCTAACTCTTCACATGACCAGACGCTAACCTATTTAGCTGCGCAGCTACAGCAGCTAACGGCTACTGTGCAGCAGCTAGTGGCAGGAGTGGCCGCTCCAGCGCCTCTTCCTATGCCGTCGACACCGGCTTCTGCATCACCTCTGATGGGATTTACCCCGGAGCCTCGGGTGGGAACTCCGGAGCGCTACGCCGGGGAACCGGAGGGGGAGGGCTGCAGCCCGTTTCTTACGAACTGTTCTATCCTGTTTGCGCTGCAGCCACACACTTTCGCTTCTGAAGCTGCTCGTGTGGCGTTCACGGTCAATCATTTGACTGGGAAAGCCCGACTGTGGGGCATAGCGGAATGGGAGCAACAAACACCCGCCTGCTCTTCGTTCCCCGCTTTTTCTGCGGAGCTGCGCAAGGTGTTTGGACCCGTGTCTGTGGGCCCAGACGCTGCAGGAGGACTACTGAACCTGAGCCAGGGTAATTGATCTGTGGTGGATTATGCCATTGAGTTTCGCACCCGGAGCCGCCTCAGCAACTGGAATTCTGCAGCCCAGTGTGACGCCTATCTGCGTGGTTTGGCGGATTACATTAAAGACGAGCTGGTGTCGTTTGATCTGCCCAATTCACTGGATGGGTTGATTGAACTGACTTCCCGCATGGATCGGCGCATCCAGACACGGAGACTGGAGCGACGATCGGCGGGAGTTCAATATGCCTGGGCGCCCCGACGTCCGAGTTTGGCTGCGACTCCTCACCTCACTCCAGAGCCGCAACCAGGGGGGGGGGATGAGCCCATGCAGGTGGGTCGCACCAACCTCACTTTGGAGGAACGTGAGCATCGCAGACGTCGTAACCTGTGTCTCTACTGCGGCCGGGCCGGCCATTTTGTTTCTCACTGCCCGGTAAAAGGCAAGGCTCCGCAGTAATGGGGAACATACTGGTGAGCCAAACCCCTGGATTTGTTCCCACTCAGAGACCATTGAGCCACGCCAGGTTGCTATTACCGGATAGCTCTCAGGCTCTTGCTGTTTTTATTGACTCTGGTTCGGACGCGAATATTATGGACGAGAAGCTTATGCTGCAGTTGGGAATAGACCGGGTTCTTTTGTCTCGCCCAGTTCCAGCCAACGCCTTAGACGGTCACCTGCTGGGGACAGTGACTCATCAGACTGTACCCGTTCACATGCTCCTGTCTGGGAACCATTACGAAACTATTCAGTTTCATGTTCTCCGGTCTCCACATATTCCGCTGATCCTGGGTTATCCATGGCTCTGCCGCCACAACCCTAACATTGACTGGGAGACGGGAGCCATTTTGGGTTGGAGTCCTTCTTGTCATCTGATCTGCCTGAAACAGGCTGCCGCGCCTCAGCGTTCGGTGAACCCCAGCCAAGTTCCAGATGTTACAGGGGTTCCACCGGAATATCTGGACTTCAAGGAAGTATTCAGCAAGTCGAGGGCTACTTCCTTACCACCACACCGGCCCTACGACTGTGCCATCGACCTGCATCCCGGCACCAGCCCTCCCAGGGGTCGATTGTACTCCCTGTCTGCTCCGGAAAGAGTTTCCATGGAGACTTATATCAATGACTCTCTGGCGGCTGGAATTATTCGCCCGTCCTCATCACCTGCTGGCGCAGGGTTCTTCTTTGTAGAGAAGAAGGACAAGACCCTAAGACCCTGTATCGACTTTCGGGGTCTTAATGACATTACGATCAAGAATCGATACCCACTGCCTCTTATCTCTTCTGCATTCGAGTTGCTGCAGGGAGCAACCATATTCACAAAGCTGGACTTGCGTAACGCGTACCACTTGGTACGTATTCGCGAGGGGGATGAGTGGAAGACAGCCTTCAACACCACCTCGGGGCACTACGAGTACCTAGTCATGCCTTTTGGGCTTACAAACGCCCCTGCAGTATTCCAGGCGTTGGTAAATAACGTGCTCCGAGACATGTTGGACCGACACATGTTTGTTTACTTGGATGACATCCTGATCTTTTCCAAGACGCTGAAAGAACACGTGCACCACGTCCAGGCGGTTCTCAGGAGATTGCTCGAGAACTCGCTGTTTGTTAAAACGGAGAAGTGCGAGTTTCACACATCCTCTGTCTCTTTTCTGGGATACATCGTGGGACAGGGGAGCATCGAGATGGATCCTTCCAAGGTTGATGCAGTCACTTCCTGGCCGGTTCCAGAATCCCGGAAGCGGCTACAACAGTTCCTCGGGTTCGCCAACTTCTACCGGAGGTTCATTCGTGGATACAGTACCTTGGCCGCTCCTCTCACAGCCCTGACCTCCTCTAAGGTTATGTTCCAGTGGTCCTCCTCGGCTGAGGAGGCGTTCCAGAACCTTAAGGCCAGGTTCACCTCCGCCCCCATCCTCCGAGTACCCGATCCTGTAAGACTGTTTGTTTTGGAGGTGGATGCTTCTGATATGGGGGTGGGAGCCATCCTGTCTCAGCGAGCAATGAACAGCCAAAAACTCCATCCCTGTGCTTTCTTTTCAAGGCGTTTGACTCCAGCGGAAAGAAATTATGATGTGGGAAACCGGGAGCTGCTAGCAGTGAAGTTGGCTCTGGAGGAGTGGCGTCACTGGCTCGAGGAGACCAGTCAACCTTTCCTGGTGTGGACCGACCACAAAAATTTGGAGTACATCCGGTCGGCCCGCATACTGAATTCCCGACAGGCTAGATGGGCCCTTTTCTTCACTCGGTTCAATTTCTCCCTCTCCTACCGCTCTGGTTCTCGGAACATTAAGGCTGACGCTCTTTCTCGTCAGTTTGGAGAGGGAGGTAACATTCCCAGGGGCTTGGACACCATCCTTCCGACTCCTCAGCTCGTCGCCGCCCTCATCTGGGAGGTGGAGGAGAGGGTCAAGGCCGCCCAGCAGGACCAGCCGGGACCCAGTGCCTGTCCTCCGAACCGCCTGTTCGTTCCGCAGACGTTGAGGTCTGATGTTATCCAGTTGGCTCATAACTCCAGACTCACCTGCCATCCTGGGATCCAACGTACATGGGAGGTAGTCCAGCAAAGGTTCTGGTGGGCAACACTTAAGGAGGACACCAGGGAATTTGTTAATGCCTGCCCTGTTTGCAATCAAAACAAGTCTTCTCACCAAGCTCCTGCTGGTCTCCTACGACCTCTGCCTATCCCTCAACGCCCCTGGTCTCACATTTCTCTGGACTTTGTTACTGGTCTACCACCGTCTAACGGACACACTGCCATCTTGACGGTGGTAGACCGATTCAGTAAGATGGCTCATTTTGTGCCGATACCCAAGCTCCCCTCAGCTAAAGAGACGGCGGAGCTGGTCCTGCTCCATGTGTTCCGGCTCCATGGGCTGCCTACTGATGTGGTTTCCGATCGTGGTCCTCAATTTACCTCAGTGTTCTGGAGGGAATTCTGCACGCTCCTTGGAGCCACGGTCAGTCTGTCATCCGGTTTCCATCCGCAATCCAACGGTCAGACAGAAAGAAAGAACCAGGAGATGGAGACGACCTTACGCTGTATAGTCTCCAAGAACCCAGCGGCCTGGGCTAAACAACTGCTCTGGGTCGAGTACGCCCACAACACTCTGGTCAGTTCGGCCACCAAGCTGTCCCCATTTCAGTGTGCTTACGGGTTTCAACCCCCTCTGTTTCCAGCCCTGGAGAGGGAGGTTACCTGTCCGTCCGTCCAGGCTTTCATCCGTCGTTGTCGACGGACCTGGAATCAAGCCCGGAGAACTCTCGTTTGTTCGGCCAACCGGTACGCCTCCTCTGCCAACCGCCGACGTTCCAAAGCACCTGTCTACCAGGTGGGCCAAAAGGTATGGCTTTCCTCCCGGGATATTCCTTTACGGGTGGATTCGAAGAAGCTTGCACCTAGATTCATTGGACCTTTTGAGATTGTCAGGATAATCAATCCCGCAGCTGTAAGGCTAAGACTGCCTCGGACTCTGCGGATCCATCCCACCTTCCACGTTTCCAGGATCAAACCTGTGCGAGAGAGTGCCTTGGTTCCTGCGGTCCCTCCCCACCACCGCCCCGGATGATTGACGGCGGGCCTACGTACACTCTCCGACGACTTATTCGTTCCCGTCGCAGAGGAAGAGGAGTCCAGTACCTGGTGGACTGGAAGGGTTACGGCCCTGAGGAGAGGGCTTGGGTTCCAGCTCGTCATGTGTTGGACCTCCGGCTCATCAGGGAGTTCCATTGGCGTAATCCCGAGCAACCGTCTAAGACCGTCACGTCGACGGGCAGAGACCAGAGATGGGGTCGTTACTAAAAAAAAGTAATATATTACATATTACTTTAAAAAAAGTAATATATTACACTACTTCGTTACTCTCTAGATAAAGATAAACTCGTTACTTTACTCGTTACTCGCAGGGCCGGCCCGCCCCTTCCTACAGGCAGATCACGCAGACTGCGGCGCACCTACAGTGTAAGCGCGCCACAGTTTTGCCTCTGCGAGTCTCCACTTGCACCCCCAATTACTATTGCATTAAGGAAGACATAACACAAGTCTTTCTTTTGATATGCTCTAAAATAGGCTACCAGCCTACCACAACAAGCTAACAGTCTGTGAAACGTCAAGACACTAATTAATGAAACCAGTTCAAGACGCGTTATTCTTATCATTCTTTATGAGCGCATAACGGTAAGGTATCTAATTACTTATTTATTTAGTATTCCATAACTTAGTAACAGAGATGGTCAAACTAAACTGGTAGAGACATGGCAGAATTCCTACAATGAAGCGGGGCATTGAACTGTTCACCCGTGAGAGGGCGATCAACAAAAGAGAGCGAGCGGCCCGTTGAGGGAGTTTACAGATGAAAAGACTCAGCCATGTTTATGCAGCACTGCTGCACGTGGAGATGTGGTCTCGCAAATCGCGCAGATTACATAGGCCTACATGTATATAAACCGATATAAACCTGCGGCGGAAACCCCTCTTGTCTGTCAGTGAGTGTGATTATTTTATAAAAGTAACGAAGTAACGCGTGTCGGGGCAATGTTAGTAACTGTAGTGTGATTACTGAATTATAAAAGTAACGCGTTACATTGCTCCGTTGCCGACAGAAATAATATTATTACAGTAACGCGTTACTGTAATAATATTACTTCTGTCTACTGACACCCAACTCTGGCAGAGACACAGAGAGAGTCTCTCCTCTTACCGTCAGCTCTTCAGAGGAGGACAGCGAGGGGCCGGCTTCTGATGAGGACGCAGATTCCGACAGGGGGCAGGAGAGGGAGGCCGAAAGAACTTTTTCAGATGAGTATTAATCCCACCTCCCACCCTCCTCTGTAGATTAGCATTTAGGGATGTCAGGAGCCGTCCATTAAGGGGGGGGTTCTGTCATAGTCTGCTCCATCATTCACCAGTAGTTTTCCATTCACCTGTCTCACCTGTTTTCCACACCCACTCGTTAGCTCACTCTCTTTCTCTTCTGCACCCATTAGCTTCTGCCAGTATTTAAACCCGCACCTTACACACACTCTTTGCCAGATTGTACTTTGCCTCATGCTTGTCTTTCCCGCGTTTGAAACTAGATTGCCTACCCGGTTCCGACCCTGCCTGTCCTCGATCTGCCTGCTCTGCCTGTTTCCTGATCCTGCCTGTCCCTCGACCATCCTGTCTGGCATGTTAAAAAGGTTGATGATATTCGCTCTTCTTTTTCTGACTCACCTTTACTCACCGCTGGGTCACCAGACCCTCCTTCCACCAACACACTTACCTCCTTTTCCCCTCTCTCTCCAAGTGAGGTTCTTACCCTCATTACCTCTGCCCGCCCTACCACCTGTCCTCTGGACCCTATCCCTTCAAACCTCCTTCAGACTATCGCTCCTGATATTCTACCGTTTCTCACCCATTTCATCAACACTTCTCTAACTTCTGGTCACTTTCCAAACAGTCTCAAGGAGGCAAGAGTAAACCCTCTCCTAAAGAAACCCACTCTCAACCCGTCTGATGTTATAAACTACAGGCCTGTCTCTCTCCTCCCGTTCCTGTCTAAATCACTTGAACGCGCTGTCTTTAAACAACTCTCCTGTTATCTCAATCAGAACAACCTTCTGGATCCGCACCAGTCTGGTTTCAAGGCAGGTCACTCCACAGAAACTGCTCTCATTGCTGTCACGGAGGAACTGCACACTGCCAAAACTGCATCCCTCTCCTCTGTCATCATCCTGTTGGAACTGTCTGCTGCATTCGACACGGTGAATCATCAGATCCTCCTTCGCACTCTCCAAAAACTTGGAGTTTCAGGCTCTGCACTTTCCCTCCTCACCTCATACCTGAAAGACCGTACCTACAGGGTGACTTGGAGAGGGTCTGAGTCCGACCCTTGTCAATTAACTACAGGGGTCCCTCAGGGCTCTGTTCTTGGTCCCCTCCTCTTCTCCCTGTACACAAACTCGCTCGGATCAGTCATTAGCCCGCATGGTTTTTCTTACCACTGCTACGCTGATGACACCCAATTAATTCTGTCCTTTCCCCGCTCAGAGACCCAGGTCGTTGCACGCATCTCTGCTTGTCTAGCTGACATCTCTCAGTGGATGTCTGCTCACCACCTCAAGCTCAACCTTGACAAGACTGAGCTGCTCTTCCTCCCGGGAAAAGATTGTCCCACCCTTGACCTAACAATCAACATCGGCACCTCAGTTGTTTCCCTGACTCAGACTGCAAGGAATCTGGGTGTGACCCTAGATAACAACCTGTCCTTCACTGCAAACATCGCTGCTACAACCCGTTGCTGCAGATACACGCTTTACAACATCAGGAAGATACGTCCCCAGCTGACTCAGAAAGCGACTCAGGTTCTGGTCCAGGCTCTCGTCATCTCACGCCTAGACTACTGCAACTCCCTCCTGGCTGGTCTACCTGCATGTGGCATCCGACCTCTGCAGCTCATCCAGAATGCAGCGGCTCATCTGGTCTTCAACCTTCCTAAATTCTCCCACACCACTCCGCTCCTCCGCTCCCTTCACTGGCTTCCGGTAACTGCTAGAATCCACTTCAAGACACTGGTACTTGCTTACCATGCTGCGAATGGATCTGGCCCTTCCTACATCCAGGACATGGTTAAACCGTACACCCCAGCGCGTGCACTACGCTCTGCATCAGCCAAACGACTCGTTGCGCCCTCGCTGCGAGGGGGACCCAAGTTCCCATCGGCGAAAACACGTGGGTTTGCTGTCCTGGCTCCAAGATGGTGGAATGAGCTCCCCATTGACATCAGGACGGCAGATAGCTTGCACATCTTCCGGCGCAAACTGAAAACTCATCTCTTTCGACTCCACTTCGAGCGTTAGAACTATTAACGAAGCACTTTTATACTAATAAAAGACTGGCTTACCTAAAGCCAGTTGAGTAGCACTTGAAATGTTTGGCTCTATGAAACCTGATGTACTTATATGATTCTGTTTTCTTCAAGGTTGTGTCTTCCTGGTCGAATGTACTTATTGTAAGTCGCTTTGGATAAAAGCGTCAGCTAAATGCAATGTAATGTAAATGTAATGTTATCCGACCCTGCCTGTATCTACGCTGACCGTCTCGCTTACTCCCTGACTCTCTGCCTGTCCCTGACTCACCTTCTGCCCGCTGTCCTCCGGTGCGTTAAACTACTCGGTTGGTATTCCTCAGATCCAGTGGAATCTCCAATAAAGTTTATTACCAATTCTCCTTGGTTTCTCGAGTGCTGCATTTGGGTTCTCCTTAAGATTGTGACACCGTGAGTTTCATGTATTTTCTTCACTCCGCTGGGAAACTGCTCTCATGTCAAGAAGCATCAGATCAGTGCATGCACTGCATCGTCCAATCAGTGAGCGATACACAGTAAGGGGCGAGTGTCTGAGGATTTCATCGAAGGATGGTCTGGTGGTTCCTCGGTTATAGCTCCTCCATTATCGCTCCTCGGTCCTCCGGCAAAGATAAGGCCATTGGGACGGTACTCAAGATGGCGCAGACAAATCAACTTCCGGTGAGACCGAGACCGAAGAGCGAGGAAATGAAAAATAAGAGAAGTGAGAAGGGCCCCGGGGATCGATAACGGAGGGGCGAAGGAACTACCAGACCATCCTCCGGTGAAATCCTCAGACACTCGCCCCGCCCCCTTACTGTATCGCTCACTGATAGACGATGGGTCCTTCTCACTTCGGTTAAATGGATTCCTTGCGTCCCTCACTTGCGTCGTTTCCCTACGTCTCTCCCACCAGGGAAGCATGGAGAGACGCAAGGAAACCACGAGAAGCAGGGAAATGAGTTTTAAGAGCAATGGGACGTCCTTTCCTCCGGAGCGTCACGTGAAGCGACGTCCGTTTGTGATGACGCTGCACAGCTGATCGTCTGACAGCAGCTTTGTCCCCGTTATTTCCACAAACACCCCCGCCTCTGTTAGTACACATTTACTGACACAAACATTTGTATCATCTGTTGTAGACCCAAATACATTAAATAAAATAAGAACTAATTCTCAAAAAAGATAAATGCCAATCTTAAAATGTATAAACGAACAATAGTTTGATTAATATTGATTAGAGTGCACAATAGAAATAAAATAATTGAGCGAAGAAAAAGAGATATATTATCTATCAAAACCCAGTTAGATTAACATTCATTGGATTGCACACTTTGTTTGTTTGGATATTAACAAATTAAAAATTTAAATAGCACTTAATGACTGACTGAATGGAAATGACAATAAATGAAAATGTAAAACGAAAAAAGCGATCATGAAAATGTTTCCAAAAAAGGAATAAAATGATTTTTGACCACTTTGTTGTTCAGATATATCACATATTTGTAACTAAATGATACATGAATTGAAACAAAACACGGTATAAACTGAGGAGTGAGTCCTGTGAGGTTCATGTATTTTCTTCACTCTGCTCTCATGTCAAGAAGCATCAGATCAGTGCATGCACTGCATCGTCCAATCAGTGAGCGATACACAGTAAGGGGCTGGGCGAGTGTCTGAGGATTTCATCGGAGGATGGTCTGGTGGTTCCTCGGTTATAGCTGCTCCTCCATTATCGCTCCTCGCTCCTCGATCCTCCGGCAAAAATAAGGCCATTGGGACGGTACTCAAGATGTCGCAGACAAATCAACTTCCGGTGAGACCGAGACCGAGGAGCGAGGAAATGAAAAATAAGAGAAGTGAGAAGGGCCCGATGCAGCGCATGCACTGATCTGGCTGCTGTCAGACAATCATCTGTGCAGCGTCATCACAAACGGACGTCGCTTCACCTACATTCCCTGGCAGTCAGTTTTCTGTATGGTTGTTTTCTGGTTTCCTTCAGATAACTCCACGCTCCGCCCCGTCTCGGGCACGTTCTCCTTTAACAATCATCCTGTGTTTTCTCTGTACATGTTCAGCGGAGGACTACACAAACAGAGCAAATGTGAAACAAAAACACAACAGAAGCAGTCATAGAGGAGGACACACTGGAGGTCACACTGAACACGTACAAACAGTCCTTTCATTTTGTCCTGGCTCCAAACCTTTGTAAAAAAATATCCATATCCAGACTTCACAGAAGGTAAAACATATCGATCACTTATCTCTTTGCTCTACGCAACTGTAAAACATCTCTGAAGGCATGTCGAATGTTAAAGAGGTCATGTGTCATATTTCTTTCAGCACTCACTGTCCTGTGCTGTAGCTACACTGGTACAGATCTTAAAAACACACATTATTAGCATTATCTCGAAATCACCGCCTTTCTGAAAGTGAATATTATTTCATCATAAACATAAAACCATATTTGTCTATAGTTCATTTAAAACAGGCTATCTATTCAAATGTGACTTACACCTTAAAAGGACACAGCACTTTGTAAAACATGTTATAATGTAAATAAACAGGGTTTGTCTTGATGATAAAGAGAAACTACTATTAAAATGATAATTGGACAATTTAAAATGAAAAACAAGGTTGAGGTGAACAAATATTTTGCAATCTAGCTGTAACTGTAATAGATAACATGATATAGTGTACCTCTATAAAGACATTACATTCCTGTGAGGTTTAAACTACACAAATCTATATTCGGCATCTTGAGAGCACTTTTTTTTATGTGTACAAGGATACACTTTTTTTGTAATTCCATTTAATATGTCACTGAAAATTAAATAGAATATTCAGCATGTTTGACTAGTTATATATTTTTGAGCATGTTCCTGGAATAAAAGTGTTCTGTAGATACTTCACCAAAGTGAAATCAAAGCGTCGCTTATCTTAACATTACCTGAAATTAATATATTCATCTGGAAAATGTGAATCAAACCCATCTTTAAATAATTTATATTAGGTGTTGGACCAAAATCAGTGCTTATAAATACGACCAGAGGGGAACTGCTGACCTCTGATCAATAAAAAGTCAACGTCAACCTGCACTACTCTACTATACTGTTAAAGATATCGCAAAAAAAAAAAAATCTACAGTCAAATAAATTAAATCTAATGAGAAAAAACGAGCTATTTGACTTCTTTACAGCTACTGAGAAAAGAAGGCTTCCTTTTTTAATGTGGCTCCATCACTTCTGTTCTGTCAGCCATTCAGAGGAGGTACGCTTGTAAACACACTATACACTGTATAGCTTAAATAAGACCACCATCTACCGCTGCTGGCTTCAAATAATCCTCGTTGAATTATCAGAGAGACGCACTGTGGGTTAAGATAATGTTTTTAGGCAGTGCAGACCCCTTTCTCTACAGCTAACTCACTTCTAAAGCAGACCACACTGCAGCAAACGCACCAGTACTACAAGTTAGCATTTGTCCCAGGTCTGATGACATATATTTCTATATATTTACAGTAATAATATATTTCACAAAGCTTGAGAACTAGAAAGTAAAAGCAATGAGAAATTCTACTTCCTCCTGCTTTTAAATCTCCACAGGGCAAGTGTTGAACTCATCAGGTACAGGTAGTGTTTGTGTTAAAAACAGATCTTTTCATTTGCTACTTTAACTACATAACATTCAGTCTAAAAAAAAGTAGCTTTCAGGCTGTACAGGTTAGTGAATAAGAAGCCGAAAGACAAACAGTGTTCCCTTGTGATGAGGAAACTAGATTGTTCCTTCCACTGTAATCCAGTCTGGGCTTCAGGTAAAGCAGCACCGTAGAGTCTCAAAACAACGTGGCAGTGCTAACAGGTTGTTACATGGGAAACTGAGAAGAAAATGTATCAAGGAGAAACATATCTGCAACTTTAGCACTTATTTTCTTTTGTGCAGTGTTTTCTCCTGTAGGCTTGTTTGAATACAATCATGTGACTGATTCCTTATAATACATCACTGCAGAACAGCAGATTAGAACAGCCATTTGTTTTACTCTACTGATAGCTAGTGAAGCACTGTCTCTTCATTTTTGGTTTCCACTCAACACGCAAAGCATTCTTCCAAAAAATAAACTTCTGGTATTTTTGAAACAATAGCTTACTCACTAGCTCAAAGGTCCTTCTTTAATGAGGTTACTATTAGGAGGAAAGATATCTTGTGATGGCACAACCGCAGATCGTTTCACAAACTTCTCGGCAGTTGACTAGCATCCAGAGTCCCACTTTTCCACAAATATGTTCAGGTTCTTCACCCTGTGTCCAACAGGATCATCGATTATTTGCCAAAATACCCACTTCCTGTTTGAAATACTGGGTGCTGGCAGTTAAAAGTGTATTTTCTATAATTTAAAAACAGCAGCAGGAACAAGAAACCTGACAAAGAGGCTCCCGTTGGACCTAACACACTTCTGGTTTAGGTCACGCTGCTATCATTAGCACTGACTTCACACACGTCTTCTTCACACACACTTCGACCCAACCCCAGAGCGGCAAACATCCCTGCGCCCTGACTCTGGGAGACCCCTAGTAGTGCCCCCGCGGCGGCCATATTGTTCACACCGTTGCTGCTGCTTCCTGTTGCTGGCGACAGAACACTGTTGGAAAAATGGTGAGAAGAAACCGACACGCCTCCTCTCCCTCCTCCCAGAACCCCGCCCTGTCCTCCCTCACCTGCAGACAGGAGGAGGTGAGGAGAGGACATCAGATTGTGCCCATCCTCCCCTTCCCCTCTTCTCCCTCCCTCGCCGCCCTCCCCCGCCCCGCCGCGCCTCTCGCAGTGTGAGCGGTGCCTCATGAAGCTGTCGCGCCACATGAACTTCTTTCCGCAGCCGAGGCAGTCGTACGGCTTGAGGCCCGTGTGCGTCTTCATGTGCTCCGTCAGGTGATGCTTCATCTTGAACTTCTTGGCACAGACGGGGCAGTGGAAGGGCCTCAGGTCCAGGTGCATGTTGATGTGGCGGTCCCTCATGCTCTTGTGGGTGAAGGTCTTACCGCAGTGGCACATAAACACTTTCCCAGAACCCCCAGTGGTGCTGTTACTGCCGCCACCTCCCATCCCCCCACAGTCCATGCCATCGACTCCTAGGCCGCCTTGCACTGACAAATGGACTGCGCCGTGCTCCAGACTGGGCCCTTTGAAAGAGGCTCCTCCCATCATACCGCCTGCCATCCCCAGGGGAGGGGGGGCCCCGTCCAGAGAGAGCCCGGAGGCCTGGCTGTAGAGGAGGATCTGGTTCCCCTGCATGTCCAGGGGGAAGAGCTGGGCCCGGGCCGAGGCTGCAGACTGGACCTGGCCCAGCAGCGCCGACACGGCTCGGTTAGCAATCTGGCTCTGACCCGCCGTGCTGTCATGGAGGTGCTGAGCCAGAGTCTGGTCCATTAAACTGCCTTCAAACTTGAGGTAGTCCTCTGAAGACTGGCAGTAGTCCACCTGGGGACACAAGGAGAACGGGGAGTTGAATCTGTCTAAATGCTTAGATTTTGCATGTTTCAAACTTAGACTCAGAATTAATCTCCAGTGTTTAAAAGACTTCTCTAACACCTGCACGTTGGACACTCAGTGCAGGGCAAGTCTTATATGCTGCATTTATCCATAAAGGTTTATAAAAAATAAAGTTCAGATGCAGAGAGAAGCTGTTTTAACCTCTTTGTGTGCAATTTGAAACGTTGGCGCCCCTTAATGGTGGCAAATGAACCCCCAACATTTTTTTTACAAATAGAAATGGAATCACTTGATAAATCTCTTCACAATGTGCCTTTAGAGTGACTTCAGCTCACCTGTGAGTCCATGTCGCTCTCTGCTCTGGCTGGCAGGTCGGCTGAAAGGCTCCTAACGTTGGAGATGTTGAAGTTGCTTCTCTCCCTCTCTCGGGCCAGCTCCATCTCCCTCTCCTCCTCGTCCTCCTCGTCTTCTCCCCCCTCCTCCCCGGACACCACGATGAGGTCGTCGTCCTCCATGCGTTCGGTCTTCACCACCACCCACTGTTTACGAGGCATGATGCTGGGCTGGCTATAGGCAGGACGCCTCAGCAGGTGATCCCCGTCCTGTCAGAGATAATGCTCGTTATAAACAGTTAGGGAAAGCTAGTCATGTTGTCAATGAAAACCTTGCATTATTATCATTTACAATCAAAAGGATGAGGGAAAAGATGCTTGACTAACATGGACTTTTGAGTCTTCCAAAAGTGTTTCATAGAATTTACAGTTTTCGTTTTTTAAAAAGGACCCTAATCCCATTTTAATAATTATAAATAACAATGCTACATTTGGTTAAGACCAATATTAAAAGGAGAGCTCCCGATGGCCCTTAAATCATTTTTGCAATAGTACAATTAACATCAAAATTATTTAAAAAATACATACGATATTTTCTAGATACCATCTTTTTAAAAAATGTTTTTAATGGGACAATAAAACATGCTCAATAAAATAAAACCATGTTCCTCTTTAGATATTGCTCCATGACTGTGGGTCCAAAACAAATAGGGATGCACGATAATTATCGGCTCGATAATTATCGGTCCGATATTAGGAATTATGACGTCATCCCGATAAACCCGATACCAGTATTAATAGCCCCGATAATATACAATATATTTTTTGGGTAAAAAAAAAGAAAAAAATACTGCGGTGTGGGTGGATTGGGATGAGGGGCGCTTGTTTTTCACTCGGCTCCTCCCGTTTTGCCAGTACTGTGGTATTAGTGGTTTAGGAAGAGGGGAGTTTTTCACAAATCCAGCGCTCCCTAACTCATGCCTGGCTGTGACGTAAATGGTGTGCGGCCGTGAAGCCAGGACAGTAAACAAACATGGCGTTGGAGCTATGTGCAACTCAAGGCATATGCTCGAACCGGAGCTGCCTGGACGCTATCATGTTGCGCACTATCCGTGCTGAGTGTGCTGACTTTTCGTACAATGTCCCACTGTCTGGCTTCCTGCATAAAGTCAAGTGCTCGGCGCAGTTGTGGCGAAATGTCGCTCCTCTGTTTTCATTTAAACAGCTCCGTATATCCGTTAGCGCAGCTAGCTAGCACCAGATGCTAACAACAACAATGCACGTAAGGTCTCTCTCTCGCTCGCTCGGGCCACACATACACACACCCTCCCGGTCCTCCAGATGGCCAGTCAGTGCCTGCCGGTGAGCGTGGAAGTGTGGTCTGCCACATGCGGGCGACAGGAGCGGGGCTGTCAGCATCAGCTTGTAGATGGTATTTTTTACACATGCGTTAATCGCGTTAAAATAATTAGTGGCGTACATTTTTTTTTATTATCGGTATCGGTCTTGAGAAGCAGGAAGTTATCGGTTTCAAAAAACCAATATCGTGCATCCCTAAAAACAAACCATATTCATCTGTTCAACAAAGATGAAAATACTGTTTATCAACATCAACTGTTGACAGACAAAATGTTAAAGGTCAAAGTATTACTTTTTTATGTCTTTTATACACAAAAATGTCCCCCCAGTGTGTTAAGGGATTCGCTTAGTGTCAGGAAAAAAGATTGTCTCTTTTTATCCTGATCCACCTGTTTATAAAACCTGTCTGAAAATGAGCTAATCAGGTTTGGCCCTATGGTTTGGCCACGTTGTGACATCACAACTGTTTTTTTGTATTTGGCAACCATTAGCCAATAGCCAATAACCAAACGGTAACACCCGCCCACCTTAGCCACGTTCACACCAAGTACTTTGCCGTACTTAGTTCCCAGCACTTAGTTCCCCTACGGAACGAGCCGATCGCGTTCACACCGGAATACTTTTCCCTGAGGGAAGATTACGCAAATGAGCAGAGTAGAAGTAGTGTAGAAGCTGCTGGGACTCCCAGCAGCTTCTACTGAAGCCTTCCGAATAAATCGCCAGAACGCCGACACCTCCACCGCTCCCATGTTTTCTTTTGTGTTGCCATAAGTTAGTCTCTCTGCGTTTGTGCGCTGGGCGAATGCTAATGCTAATAATGCTAATGCGAGGATAATAAAATGGCGGCTCTACAAAACATTTCAGAGTTTTACGGGGCGTGGTTTGCAATTAAAAACTAAAAATGGGGGTAAAAGTTCCCGGCACTAAGTACTCTTTTTGGTGTGAACGCGACATAAGAGGTACTAACGGAACTAAACGGGAAAAGTACTCCTATTATTCTTTCACAGACACATACGGGTATTGGGCCGAGCGCGACACCGTACTTCCGGTATCCGCTGTTTTACGCGAGGTGCAAGCAGCCGTACACCGTCTAGGTGTTGCTGAGCTTCCTGTACTGAATATCATAGTCTATCTATTGCCTTAATCAATATCTAGTCAACTCTAAAATACCACATATATGTAATGGCATGATAATATTATTGTGACAAGTGGGGTATTCACCTGGTGTTTCCAGAAATTAGACGTAGATGCAGCCAAAATCGACGAAGGCCACTGTCGTTTTTCCATACATCTGCAGGCAGTCTGTAAAGGCAATCCGACAACCCACACAGCTCTAATTTACGCTGGTAACGACCTAAAGCACACCGCTCAAGTCCAGAGATGTAATCCGAAGACATGCAGCGATTTCTTCGGTCGTTAATTCAGAAAAAAAACCTACTGCGCTCTGCCTGGCTACGTTAGCTAGCTGTTTATATTTGCACTTCCAGGATATTAGCACCTCCAGGAAAATGGCGTATTTATATATATATATATGGCGTGTGTTGCATTGTGGGTAGCTCGTGATGTCACTGTGTGTGAAAGAATCACCTGAATCTCCTCCAAGAGCACCAATATATTTTTTTAACCAATCACTTTCCAAAGGGGCGTGTCCAGCAGCTCATTAGCATTTATAGCAACAGATACAGAATCAGCACTTTTGAAACAGGGTGGTTGAAACAGAGGGGCATGCTACGATGCATGATCTGTATCGAGGCAAACACTTCAGAGACATGTCTTGTATGTATCTCAGACCTATAATATTGTTGAAAAAGAGTATAAGGGACCTTTAAAAGTCAAGTCCTATGAAAGCGCCCCCCAAATAAAATGTATTATTACTATTATTATTAAGTCCATTTTTTTTAAACTGCTGAAGACTGAAAATATGACTTCCTTTTTTTCCAAAATAAGAGCTTTCCAGATAAACTTCAAGGGGCCTCACCTGATAGGAAGACACGCCAAAGCTGTCACTGACCCCGACCTCCTGCTCCGACGCTGAGCTCATCTTCTTCCTCCTCCCGCTGCCTCCTCCTCTTCCTCTCTTCCTTTGGTGGTACATCACCTCCTCCTCTTCATCCTCTAAGTCATCCTCCTCTTCCTCAATAAGGAAGGCTTCCTCTCCTCCTGATGGGGTGCAGTAGCTGGGGGTGTTGCTGGCCCCGCCTCGTTCAGCTGAGGCCCTGGCTGCGGCTGCCCCGCCCCCGTCTCTGGGGCTGAAGTAGTTGGTGCTGCTGGGGGACTGACTCTCACTCACTGAAGGGCGGCTGGGCGGGAGGGAGGCACGCTGCGGCTCTTTGGACCCCACCACCTGGGGGACTCCATCGCCCACGCCACCATCACTACCAGCTCTGTTACCCCCGCCTGCCATACCCTCACCATTGCTGCTGCTGCTGCATCCGAGGTTAGCGAACCCTCCACCTCCTCCTCCAACACTGACCCCGTCCAGCACACCTCCTCCTCCTCCTCCTCCTGCACCCCCTCCTCCCCCTCCGCCCGCTGCTGCCCGGCCCTCCCTCAGCAGCTCGGTGCATTTGTCCACGATGTGCCACATCTGCAGGACGCTGCCCACCGTCAGGTAGTTGACGATGTCGTCGCGCAGCATGCGGAGCTCCCCGGTGTAGGCGCAGCTCAGAACGCTCTCAAATGCCAGCGGGTCCATCACTGCCGGGATGGAGACTGTGGACATGTTCTTCAGGAGCACCTGGTGGTGGGGGGGGATACATCACAATACTTTAAAGGGGCCCCATTGTGCTTTTTAGGGTTTTCCTTTCCTGAAGTGCGTTATCTAGATATTTGTGAATGTAAATTATCTGCAAAGACTAAAATCCTAAAGATCCTTTAGAGAGTTTCTCTCCCCCCCCTGCCTGAAACGCCTCCATTGGACTTCTTTGTTTACTTCCGTTACATAATTACATCAATATGTAACATCCAGTTCTATTGGCTAGCACTCCAACACATTTTACGTGATAGGCTAAGGGGCATCTCTAAGCGGCTGACCAATCCCAACAGAGCCAGCCAGCTAACCAATCAGAGCAGACTGGGCTCTGATTGGTTGAAGAGGGTGAAAAGAGGTGCTGCAGCACAGGCAGTATGAGAAAAATCAAGAGCTTTTTGAGCATTAAAGCATGGAGACATGTCACAGTGGAAGCACACAATACAAATATGAACCTGGCAATGAGGATGATAGGTCCCTTTAATTAATTTGTGTAGGGTTTGTCCTGCCTCTCCCACACCTCCTCCCAACAGCTTACTTCTCCAATTTCTTCTTTTTAGAGTTATTGTGATGGGAAATGAATCCTTTCTAATTGATGTTATTTATATAATCAGGAGAACATGATTTTCAGCTATGCTGTCAACTTAAGAAAAGCCATGCCACATATAGCAGGCTCTATTAGAGTATGGCCCATATGGCTTTACAAAACAAATCTCTTTAATGTCAAATGTTTCTTGCACCACTACTTTCAATGTGCATGCATCACATGGAGTTCTTCAGGCTGTTTCTGAATGACCATTTGTTTAATGATTAATTATTGAATTCTTGGCAACATTAAGCATTTAATCTTAACCGACATTCTATTTAATTAAGTGTCTGTTCCTTTAATTGTTTCTATAAATGGTTTTTGAGCAGCATGTCCTGTTATAAACGTTCCCAGTACAGTATATCCAAAAAGACTAATCAAGTCAAATATTTCCCTTTGAATCATTAGTCATATCAATTTTCTTTGAATCCTTCTATGCTAAATCAGGCTAAACCAAACTGCCAGTATGTATACATGCTTAGAAACAGGGAGGATGCATGCCTTTGAATCTCATTATTTGGCACATTTCCTACATGGTGCAGATCAGAAATGAATGAGTATGACTCCATGTAGCTTTGATGTGTTTATTCTGACCAGAAATCATCAGCAACTTAATCTCCCACCTGGTCATGGAAGTATGGTGAGGAGGCGGCCAGCACGCAGCGGTGGGCTTTGAACACGTGCCCCTGGACGTGGATGGAGAGGTCACAGAGCTGGCCGTCCTCTCTCTGCTGGTTCAGGCTGCCCAGCACCGAGCCCTGAGTGCTGGGGAAGCACACCTGCACCACCGGGCCAGATGTGTCTCTGGGGGCGGAGCTGCTGCTGCTGCCCACCTCCACGGGCAGGGACTGCATCTGGGGGGCAGGAACACTGTCATGACTGCCAGTTTAAACTCGTTATTTGGATTTGGTTTGATTATTTCCTTTTCTTTTTTTTTTTACTGCTGGACAGTTTATACTATTATCTTGATAATACTATAGGCTTGATGTCAGGATGCGAGATTAAAAAGATGTCAAATTGATCAGAGGACTTTCTAAAAATCCAGATATGTGTGAATAACCTGTGTAAATGTCATATGACTGCCATTCTCAACCCATTTTCATTTAAACCCAGAATTGATAAAGCGAGATACTCACAATCTATTTGGTAGTTTTGAATTGAACTAGTGTGATATGAAGAAAAAACAATCCTACAATGAAATATGCATTCATTACAGTGAGAATATTCAATATTTATTAAAATAATAAATATGATAATAATGATTTTCCTTAGTGTTTGATCGATCTAGTAATAGTTTATTCTATAGAAAATCTGAAAACATAAACATTTCTGACTTAGATTCACGCAGATGAAAGGAGCATCTTGTAACAATGTCTTGTTTTGTCGGACTGACAGTCCAAAACATAAAAGTATTTTAGTATAAAATGATATAAAACATGACTAGAAAATGACTCGAAACATATCATTAATTAATCTTCAATAACTGCTGATTAATGTTCTGTCAATCCACTGCTTGTTGTTAAACTAGTTTCTGGTGCTGTTAAATAAATTACATATTCAAGTCTTTTAATACAACTTTCTCCTTGAAATATTGGAGTGGACAAAAAGAAACAACAGTATAAATAATGCAAATTATTCAACACTTCCACAATCTGTATATTCTAAAATGACTTAAATTGAATTAACACCATTCTACAAATCGTTATGTCACAACTGTTGAATTACAGTGCCCTAATGTAGCTTGCAACTGGTGGTCGGTTAAACCAACCTATCACCCACTATATTGGGCTATACAAATAAACATTGACCTATAAGTAAAAAAGTATTTACTTACTTTAACACTCAGATACAAGCCCATTGGTAAAGTCAACAAATACAGAAGTTGCCCTTTTGAGCAAACATAAGGCAGTAATCCTAATCTAAACACTTAAATGCTAACAATTACCCTTCAAATTGATTGCTCAAAATGCCCACATTCAGTTTATTATCTAATACTCAGCATTATTTCTCAACCTGACCTAACCAAAAGGACTCCCAGATTAGTTCTGCAGTTAAGAGTGTCATCCTTGATCACATCATTTGTAGCAGAGATTTGAAATGCAGAGTAGACAGTGGCCAATCAAGGAAGCCTCATAATTTACCCAGAGTACACTGCAAATGAGTCCTACTTGAGACAGAAGAAGTGCAGCCCTAACCTTAAGTGTCAATTTGAAGTGTCTTTGTTAAAACTCAGAAACAGAGTGCTGCACAAAGACTTGCTGCACATTGTGTTTATTAGCAGCTTAGTTATATATGCATTTGTATTGTATGGCATGCAATGTCATGTGTGGGTTAAATCAGGCAGCACCATTGTAGACTTGAACTGATTGCACTTTGAGAACACAATGACAATTATAAAAAAAACTCAGATCAACAGTGTCATTATGTACTTCACAGAGAACAAGAACACATCACGTGATTCATTACTGAACAGAACTGCCCACATCACATACATGACCCACACGCCACTTTGTTATTGTGATATTTTTAGTTCATGGGGAAATCAACAGCTGGAGTAAAAAAACAACACTTTTTTAGTAACGGACAAGCTACAGAAGAAGAGCTGTGGGTCTGAAATGAAAGCTGGCTTTGCTGTGGAAATGTTAGTCTGCTGGCTGTGTCTCCAGACAGCAGACTAACAGTTGCACTCTTATCATACAGATGTGACGTTAGCCTGCTAGCTAGCAGGCGGCTGGCTACAGAAAACATGAGCCGCAGCGGACATTAAACTCACCGTTTCTAGTTGACACTGCCGCCTTCAGAAGTAGTCTCTGTCCGAGCGGACGGCAGGGTGTCCTGCCGGTTTATCCAGGCCCTGAAGTTTGGGGACCATTTTTATAAAATGTTCTTCCCATCTGAGCTCTCCTGCAGCGGCTGACAGACAGCGACGCGTCGCCTTTAAAAGGATTCCAGACAGACGAGCCAGACTTCGGCCGACAGAAAATACATCCAATAACAATGGAAAATAAACATTGGAATACAGCGTTAAAGTGTAAAACAATAATGGAAGAAAGCTAAAGATTATTTAGAATAGTGAGTAAAAACTGTAATGTGATGAATATACCCACAATGCCAATATGCTGTAAATATGCACATTTCATTTCCATATTTGTTCCATCTACTGTTAAAAATTACAAACATACAAGAAATAATGTAACGTAAAGTATTTAACTAAAGTGCATCTATGAAGTCAAAAAACGGCATTGGTCATGACAAACTTCTCTTAAACCTATTCATTTTGTGATTCAGAGTTGGGTAAGCACTAGCCAAAAGGCAACCAGCAAGAGGACCTCCATGTCATAGTTAAATTATACTAAAGTCAGTCAAAACAAAGTAATAGGGTCAAAAACACTGGAGGTTTAGATAAATAGTTTCAGTTGTGTTGACAAAAATGCATTGACATGCTCTATGTTTGAGAAACAATTTGCAAAGATTAGTTTGGAATGAACACGCACAGGAAATAAAAAAGGTGTCTTTATTAGATCATGTGGATAAAATGGAAAAAGAGATAGAAATCCACAATGTCACCAAAATCAAAAATGACAGTATTGGTTTGACACATTTATTAATTATTATTTGTGCAAGTTATAAGAGCAGCTCCACATATAAACGGGAAAAAAGAATATAGGTTATTTATGTCCATAAAAAAAAAATCACCATCTAAAAACATGCGTATGTACACATGTGAACAATGTTTAAGCATAGAAAACAATTATAAATATTTCATTCTGGGAACATAATGGTTAAAATATAAGAAAATAACTGTTTGTTTTTTTAAGCGTTTTGGTCTATTTTTTGTTGGCACTTGCAGTTCCGATTACACAGTCGTTCACCTGCGAAGAGAGAGAATGCAACAAAATAAATCACATGTCGAAAATCACAGTCGCAGTTATGACACAATTATAAAACATCTATAATATAACATAAGTGTTCCATGTGAAGTAATGACAGCCAAATAAAAAACTCCATACAGAATAACTAAAAGCATTTTTATTTGCAAAAGACTACCTGTATACTTTTTATATATAAAGTATTTATTTGATCCTCTTTTCTTATCCCTTTTGATTTTTACATTTGTCCCATTTAATCAGTTCATTTCTCTCTTTATATTACAATACTTTACTTGCTTTTATTTTTGTCTCTTTGTATTCCCACACTTTTATTGACTTATTTCACGTAAAATATCCCCATTTTTATTTACTCGTTTAATAACTTCACTTTAATTTCCACATTTGTTTCCCTTTTCTTTTCATGGTTACAAATGAGTAATTTTGTTAAAACAGCATTTCTTTCAAAAATATTCAAAAAAAAGCTGCGATACATTTTGGTCTATTCAAGAACTACTGTATTTTCATTTATCTTTAACAAACAATTATCAAATAACTTGGAGAACATGCTGATGACAAAACCATATAAGACAACATAGGTTCCTCAGAACATTTCTTACATACCCTAAAAAATGTATTTGATCTAGAGTTACACGTCAGAGCATTAATATAGTGAAGTTGTGCATTAAGACATTAACCAGCCATATCTGACCCGTACCTTGCTGGCAAACCTCAGCGAGTTGAGCGTTTCCCCAAAGCTGTCCAGCTCTGGGGAAATGTTCACAAACATCAAGCTGAGATGAGAAAAAGACAAAAAACATTGTTAGAATAAAATAACTCATAATGGACTCCTTTCCGATTTTAAAACCAGCAAACCATTACCAAAGATGATAAAGTCAATTATTCTGCTCAGCCAAGCTAGCTCATGATTCTGATAAAACCTCTAAATGTTGACAAGTGATAGCAGAGAGAAGTCTACTGCCTAGAGCTTGAGTGACACAACCAAACAGACAGCTGGGGACTTGAAGCTATTCTGTTGAAACACCCACGTTTTGCTGTTCCCTCCCAAGCAGCCCTGCAGGAGGTACGTCAGCTTGGAGTTCCTGTATGGCACGTGAATGTCCTGGAACACAAACAGAATGAATGGATGTCACAGGCAGAATGGATACTGAATGGTAGAATTTAGATGTAGGGTCTAAATCAGGGCTCTCCAACACGTCGGGCAGCTTTTCAGTAGCTCGCCGCTCGATTATCGATTATAGCGTAGTAAGGTTGCTTCTTGATTTTTCAGCCGCGGCTGGATAATAACGGTTTTTTATTTTAGAATTGTTTCTGTCACACGAATATAAAATTGGTCGGTGACGCAGAGATCAAGGAACAGACGTGGCAGCGGCACAGCGACACCACACACGGAGCAGTCAGTCCAGAACCAACAGCAGAATGACCCGCTCTGAATCAGGCCGTGTCGCTGCGGCTCAGAGACACACAGGGAGGGATTTGTGTTTTTTGAAAAACACTCGTTATCGTCATGTCAGGTTTTTGGTGGATTTAATCAAGTCTTGGATTGCAAGCCATTTTCAGTTGATAAATACTTGTGTGAAGTTTGTGAAGGCAGGAGGAAAGCTTCCGCGATCACCGTCTCCTCTCCGTTCCTCCAAACCCCGCCCTGAAAATAATGAGTGACAGGCTGATAGTGACCCGATAGAAACTTTATTATTCACTTAATCACTGATTGAGATGATGAAGCTAACTTAATCTCATACATTCATGGGATTAATGTAACAGTAAGACAGAGAATGTGAGTGTGCACCCACATGCACTATTTTTGTTTTTATAATGCTGTTGTCTGCTGTGTTCAGACTCAAGTCATGTTAGTGATGCCACATTCAGGACATTCAGTATCCTTTTTTTAACAGAAGACCGTAGCTAGAAGCTAGACTGCAGAAGTATTAGTTTTTGAAGATGGAACAATTTCACACAGATATAGGGAGGCTAGACCTATACACAGGGCTGCACATAACTGGTGCGCATGCGCACCTCCGCCAAAAAAAAGAGCACCGGTTCATTTGAAACAAAGCGCATTTGCGTACCAACATTGAGAGAGGGAGAGAGAGAAAAGAGAACAGAGAAAATAGAGGAGAGAGAGCGAGAGAGAAATATATTTGCGAGTTGCATATGAACCATGATATGAACTCAGGGCCGGCCCGTAGCGCTGGCTAGATGTTCGCCTAGGGCCTCCAGATCTGTGGAGGCGCTGCGCTGGCAGTTCTGGGAGGGAAGAAAACATTTTGACCGTTGGGGCTCATCCTAATTTTCGGCCTTGATGTAACAATATTAATAATTAAGTAAATGTAACACCCTTTTCACCCCGGTTACACGTTTAATTTGCCCTGTACGATGGGCGCTGTAAGTGATGAAAATGGGGGATGTTGGCTTATCTGGCGCCCGCAGCTCACAGCCAAAATGCGAGTGAGCGAGGGAGAGAGGGAGGGTGCACCGGTACCAGCGCTGTTGTTATTAGCATCTGGTGCACTGCTAGCTGCTCTAACGGATATAAGAAGAAGATGTTTCTACAATAATGTGGAGGGAGAGTCCTCTCCAGTCAGACTGAGAGGCTGATAACTACAGCTCAGTGAGGTAAAGGACTCAGAGTGTTTAGATAGTTCACTTAGTCTAAGTTCAAACGGTTTGGTCACAATTTATGTAAACACATATTTCCAAGGCACTCCTTTATAATTATTGGGATAAACAGGTTTGAGATCATTCCAATGTATACTATAGGACAGTAACCAAAAATATCCTTTAAAACTGGAGAGATACAAAAAATGCATAAATAAATGTTAAGGTAAAATAAGATATGAATGAACAACACAAATAAAATAAGTTACATTCATTTGTTATTGGCTATGGTAGGTTATTGGTTATGTTCACATACTTATTTGATTACATCCACTTGTCTGAGATGACAACAGAGACTTTCGACCCAAACCCAGCTGTTGACTTGTGGATGCAAGCAGCTACAGTAATCACAGACTCAACCAGAGAGAAAGTAGTAGGCCTACATCATCAGCTACCATGTCTGACAGAGAGGAAGACAGTGAGGAGAACAGTCAGGAGGGTAGTGATGACAGTTTGTAGGATTACTGCTCGTGCTAATGTTGTCTTGTGTTCACCTCTGTCTGCACGTGTGTTCTGTGTGCACCTCTGCATGTGTGTTCTGTGTGCACCTCTGCATGTGTGTTCTGTGTTCACCTCTGCATGTGTGTTCAGTGCCGTGTGTCTGGCAAATAAAGTCAAGACCCCTCAAAAGTTACGGTTTATTTCATTTTAAGGATGAGCACCAAGCAACATCTCCAGGTGCTCCTTTGAGAACCAGGGCAAAAAAGTTATGTGCACCCCTGCATATACAGTTGATTTATTATGGTTTATAATTGCATGTCAAGATGAAGAAGATGAAAAAGATGGCTGAACTTTTCAGTGTCAATCCTGTGGAGATGGAGGTTATAAATCTCCAAAATCATGTTCAGCTTAAGTCTCAGCAAAACTCACAACATTTCTGGAGCCTTGTAGACCCAGAAAACTATAAGAACATCACCAAGCAGCACTGAACACGTCTGCTTTATTTGGTTCTGTTCTACAGACCTTTGTGAAGCAGCTTTTTCTGGCATGAATATCATGAAATCTAAATACAGAACAAGGCTGACTGATGGACATTTAAGTGACTCTATTAGAGTGAACCTAAGTGCACTCTAGCAGACCCCTCTATGGTGGACTCCATGCAGTGCCATTCATCTCACTGACTGTCAAAAAGAGTGAATGCACTTATTTGACCATAAGTGCACGATGCTTGTCAGGTGGTGATTAAGGACATTTATGTGAATTCTCAGTGAAGTACTCACTATGTGGGCCATAATAATATGAGAGACATTTTCGTTTTCTTGGACCTTGATGTGAAGTTAAGATTTGTGATAAGCTTTAAGTATTGCAATTTCACATGTGTACAAAAGTATAGCTTAATTCAACTGATGAGGGCTATGTGAATAAGTAAGCGATGTGATGCAAGTAGCTCTTGGCCACTTTCATTTTTTCAAAGTAGCTCTTAGATGAAGAAAGGTTGGAGACCCCTGGTCTAAATAAACCATTAATCCAAGGCTTTACGGACTCATAAGATAAACCGCAGCCTCTCTGAAGTCCTGCATACAGACCTTGTTGGCCAGAGCCGTGATGACGATACCCAGGTTGGACAGGGAGCTGTTGATGGCCGTCATCTCCTTAAAGCGCTCGCCCTGAGACTGGCTCTTCAGCAAGCGCTCACTGCCAGCCAAGTCCACCAGACACAGAGTGGCTGCACACACATAATCAAACACATTACATTTTTTATTTAAGAAACATTTAACAAAATGTAATATACATTAATATCCGATTTTTCAAAACGAGATGAACAACAGCAATTTTAGACCTCCAAACAACAGAAATCTTTCTTCATTTACAGTTTTGATGTTTTAAATATACAAGTGTAACACATTGGTTACTGCCATAATGAGTGGGTTCATACTCACACTTGCATTTGACGTCCCTGCCAACATTGGCTCCCTCGATATCCAGCTGGAACACTGAATGGGAACGAGAGGAGCGGTCATTCTGGGATGTCTGGGCCGTGGAGCGGTTGTGATTTGCCATCATGATCAGACCGAGAACCTGGCAGGAGGAGGAGATGATAGAGATCATTTTCCGTTAATTAACATTTGCACGGATGACACGGTGTGCATGCAGTTCATTGAAATACCGATCATACTTTTTTCATTCTCATTTGAACCTGCAAGTGAACTTAGATAACTGCCTGGCGTACCTGATCCTCGTTGGTGACCTTCTCATATGTCAGGCTGGTGATCGTCACCTCGTTGTTTATTGACTTCCGTATTTCGTGCTCGGGCCTCTTGCTGGCTTTGCCGGTATAGAGGAGGTCCCGGAGTGTCTCATTGTAGATTTCGACAAAACTAGCAGTAAAGGTGAACTGAGATAAAACAGGAATGATTACAACATTTAGGTTAGGAAAACCCAGCTTCGTAGTACAGGCCTCTGGTGGATAAATAGTGTTTGGTTAAGCCTCCCCGTTACAGTGTTAAACTGTACAAACTGAACTTTAACTGCTTTGGTTGCAGTTTGAGAATCAACACAGAGAAGAAGAAGCTATATCAAGTGACTCAGCAGCAAACAGGAGACAAACTGAATGATAATCTTGCACCATAATGACTGAAAATCTAAATCAGCAAACAAATTAATGTTGAGCCTAATTTCTCAATGTGTGTTTAAAATGGTTTGATTGAACTAAACACTGTTTACTTTAAGACTAATTGGCATGTGTAGTAGGAAATATATATTCGCATGACATCACACTCACCTCCCAGCCCTGTGCTCCGAGTTTCTCTGCTGCTCTGAAGATTTGTGTCACGGCTCTGGGAATAACGCCTCTGGCCTCATCATACTCGGCTCCCTCCATGGTGAACGTCTTTCCACTTCCTGTCTGGCCATAAGCGAAGCAGCAGACGTTGTAGCCATCTAACGCAGACTGCACCAGCAGAGAGATCTCTTCAAAGACCTGACAACAAATGGACAAACAAACGCCACACCACACAATATTAGTATTTTAAATCACATCTGGTATTTATTCATGATAACTTGAACACTGCTTTTATATTGTAAATTGTGATTTCTTTTGTACCTCCTTTTGTGAAGCCTGGGGTCCAAACACCCTGTCAAAACTGAAGTTGTAATTTTTCTGAGTGTCAGCAGTTTTGCCTGTGTGAGACTAAAAAGCAGAAAGGGGAAGAAATAATTATTACAGTTGTTATTGGCTGGTTAGAGAGTAAATATATCACAGAAACTCTGCATGATACTAACAACTGTAGTAAACTAGGACAAAATACACACAAGCTCCATAACTACTACTTTTTATTTACTAATAAAGTAAATAACTAACAAACATATCTTTATGTCATAGCTTCTCACCTCCTGAGTTTTAGCCAGAGTTATGGTCTTGTTGTCAGTGGCTGGCAGCTGAAGGTGCTGGCTGAGGCCTCCGCCCGTCAGGGGGCGCACTCGGCAAAAGACCCTGATATTACCCTGCAGGCAAAGCATGAGGGACATATTAGTCTCATTGGTCAGAGAGAAAAGTAACATGTGTCTGTTTGTTAGAATGCTTTGGATGTTTAGTGATTACAACACAACAAAGTAGAAAAAGAAATGCAAAGAAAGGTATAAATAGTAAACAGCCGAACGTGCCATTAACTGTAAGGCCTTTCAGTGTGCTGTCATTGGGTTGTGTTCAGCTGGTACACCACATTGTTACTTGCCTTGAGCTCCTGGATGGAGTTGTGGAGCTGCCTGCGCTCCATCTCCCCAGCATGAAGCTCGCCCTTCTGCTGGACCACTGTCTCCCCCAGAGAGCGGACCTCTTCCTCTGCGTCTCTGAGGGTCAGCTGCAGGCGGGACAGAGTAGACTCCTGCATGGAGAGCTTCATCTGGAGAGGAAGGAAAGACGAAATAACTGCTTAGTTCAATTCTATACCAAAATCTGGCCATTTTATTCTAGATTTTTAAAATATCCTAACCTCTAGTATGGATTATAACTTTAGGTTTTTAAATGCCCAGTTGTATAATAGAACAACTTATTGTGTAGAGTAGTGGTTCCCAACCTGGGGGGGCCCCTCGCCAAAGATCGCAGGGGGGGGCGCCAGGCCTCAGATGATTTGAGGCCAAATATCTATTTTTTTTTTACATATAATTGTAACTCAATACATGATTGTCACTAAAAGCCTTGTCTCTTCATTACAATACAATATAAAAAATAATTGATTAATTCATTTGAATAAAAATTCAAGTTAGTAGCTATTAAAGGCATAAAAATACAAAAATGTATAATTTTTTCTTTGATAGAAGTGTCCAAACCAGGCTTTGCTGGATAAGCGCATTTTTAAAAACATAGTCATTGTCCATGCCGGTTTCAGTTGGATTATTTGTCACAGTTGCTCCGATCAGATCGGTCTCTTTTGAATCCACATATACACATCGGCAAAATCCGGCTTCTTTGAGCATGTGTTTTAAACAGTTTAATCCCTTTGTGAATTGTTTCCACTTGCGCCGTCCTTTCATTTCTTCATACAGCGGGAATCCAAATGAATTAATCCTGAGTCCAATAACCATCAAAGTCACTCCAATAGTGCTCCTTCATTATGCTTTCATCCTCCTTTAACAAAATACTTCACATTCATCCAATGTGTGACAGTAGTTGTAGCATTTTTGAGACTTTTAAACTTTAATTACCGCTGTTGCGCACCCCCCCCCCCTCCCCCCCCGTGAGTGTGTGTGTGTGTGGGGGTGGGGCGGCCTTTCCAACAGGAGTCATTTGGGGGGGCTCTTGGGAAAAAAGGTTGGGAACCACTGGTGTAGAGCAGTGCTTCTCAAAGTGTGGTCCGCAGACCACTGGTGGTCCGTGAGCGCCCCCTAGTGGTCCGTGAGTATATTGGTAAAATTTCACATTTTTAATTAATTAATTAATTAAAGTTTTCCGCACTCTCGCGGGAATATCTCCGCAATGGAGCGAGATTAAGTTTCACTTTTGATTGCATGATATAACCCAGATAAACACCTTCATCACACATGTTGCCACTTGTTTGTACAATTTTCAGGCGATTTGTAAAAAACGATGTGTTTTTGGATATTTGTGGAGTTAGGTGGTCCGTGAGTGTTTTTTTATTGGTTAAGTGGTCCTTGGTATGAAAAAGTTTGAGAAACACTGGTGTAGAGTATGCCCTAGTGTTATTAGGTATGGGGCATGTAACGGAAGTGATCTCCGGGGCCATAGATCTCCGTTACGGATTATATAGCTTCATTATTGGCGAAGCATATTAATTTGTTCCACCCTAAAACATTGCACAGGAATCATGTGAATATATGTAGTTTATGCATCTATTTGTCACGATCTGTCTATGTTTTAGTTTGTCTGTCTGTTTCCTGTTTTTGTTTGAAAAGTGCTCCCCCTCCCGTCTGGTGATTGTGTTCACCTGGTGCCCTTGTGTTTTCTCCTCCCCCCTCACCTGTGTCTTGTTGGTTTGATTAATTCTGTGTGTATTTAGGTTCTGTTTTCCTGTTAGTGTGTGTGGGTGAGATCCTGGTTGCTGTGTTCACATGTCGTTCAACAGTCATGGCTGTGTATCATGTACCACAATGATGAATAAATGCCCACACCGGGTTGTATTTGGACGTTCTGCCTCTGCCTCCTTACTTGGTCGGGCCGCTCAATGGTCAGCTTCACAGGGCACCTGCAAAAGGTCATATTTATGCAATGATAGCACCCAGCTTATACCTTGAGAGTGTGCAGCTCCGTCTCCTGGCTCTGCCGGAGAGTCTCCATGACCTTGTATTTGTCCTCTAAGTTGGAGAGCTGCTTTGCAATAGTACTCTTCTCACTGGAAACTTTATCTAACTCCTCCCGGACTCCTGACAGCGCCTGCAACTCCTCCTCATACTCACTAAAGAGAAAAAAACAATCACAGAAAGCGAAGGACATTTAATGGTGTGTAAAAATAAGACAAATTATAAACCACATTATGGTTTAAGTAAAATATTTGACTGCAGTGGTCCTTGTACCTGATCTGGCTCCTCTGCACCGCCACACTTGTCTCCAGATCAGTCACTCTTGTTTGGCTTTTGACCATCATGCTTTTCAAATCCTTATTCTCCTGGTTGACAGATTTGACCTTGGTCTGGTAGTTACGCAGCTTACTTTCCATATCGGTGACCTTGCCCTTCAGGTCCCATCCTTGACGCTTTGTGCCAGCGGCCCCGCCTGTGACTGTAAGCATACACAACCGAATCATCGACAGGAGTGACAGTCACCAGATTTTATTCTAGCCCACTACAGAACATGCTTTTTAAACATTCACCTCTATCCCATAGGAACTTGACATGTCATGGTAGGAAAAGCAGAGGTGTAAATAATAGAATAAATGGTGGATGATATCTGGGTGGGATCTCTCACCTGCTGTTGTGCCAGTGGGTGCAGCAGCTGCTTTAATGTTGCTTCCCCTTGGTGCTGTTGAAGCAATAGATTGTTTCAGGACCCCTGATGGAACGAGAACAATGCATAACAAATCACGTCAGAATAATTCATCTCACACCAGAATCTGTTAACTTAATAACACCCTTTGCTTAAAGCACTTCTGAACGTTCTTGCTACAAGTTACTGTAGGCTATTTTTATTATATGTACAGCACTGTGGCTCGACCAAAAATCGTTTATAAATGTGCTATATAAATAAAACTTGATTTGAAGTTAGTAACAATATAACTTCTTAAATGTCGTCTAATATTTGATATCAGACATAACCTCAAACTTGAATGCTCAATCCCTGCTCCAGTACAGTTCTGTAAAACAAGGCCAGCAACCATGACATAAAAGAGTATGCCTATGCACTTTGCTCCATTACCAAGCAATCATCTCACCTCTGGAAGGACCGGCAGCCACAGTAGCAGCTCCCGTTGGTCTGACTGGCCGAGCTGTGTGGGGGACGAAATGATAGGATTATATTTCGATATAATAATAGGACAGAGCTATATTAAAAAAAAATATGTGTTTCAATATATTTGGCACAAAGAAATTCCTCAACATCGACTCAATCTAGTTCCCACATAGTCTCGGTGCATTCTTACCTTGGTGAAAACTAAGTTTAATCTTGAAACTTACAAATAGGTGCTTTGATTGCAGCAACTGCAGGCCGCCTGGTACCGATGATGGTAGATGCTGCATAAGGTTTGACACGCTCTGGGTCCTTGCGAGTCTTTTTCTATAAACACAAAACACGACCAGGATAACGCAAGAGCAACGAATCAGCTTTTATGAGCTATAACATTTGGTAAAGCCAATGAGAAAAACACTAGATGCTTTTCGTACAAACCTGAGCCGGTGCCAAGTCTTGGCCATTCTCGGAGCTGCTGGAGCTGGTCGTGAGGACCCTCTTTTTTGAAATTACTGGCAAGCGCGACATGTTCTGTTGAGGGTAAGGAGGTCAATTATGAACAAAAGAGACCATCACAGAAAGAAAGAAAAAGCAAGTATCAACACTTCTTTGCCACACTAATTTAACTCAGGAGCAATTTATTCCCAGTGTTCCTATTATTTGAGTAGCATATAAGCATCAGCCTTGTTTGAACAGAGATGTTCTAACAACACCCACTATTATTCTTACATTTCCAAACTCCCTAAGACTCTTCAAACCATGTTGATTAAATAGTGTATGTGTGATTGCCATAGCATGGCTTTTCATGCAGGATGTCCCATGTAGTGCAAATGAGAACTCTTTTAGACAAATCAGTGATCTGCAGTGTTTTCTTGTATCAGCCCAGTACCAGGAATACAAAATGACCAGGTACTATACACTTTACGTATGGCTAGCCCAAAAAGAGCAGGTTTAGTTAAGTAACGTGATTAAGAACCATGCCGTATCATGCAGTGGAAATGCTGCATTTATTAACAGTTAACGTACAAGAAGCTAACTCTGTCTTTATGGTTTACAGCGTTTACGTTACATTCAGAACTGTTACTGTCGGCTGAAACTTAAGAGTCATATAACGTTAAGAGAGTGTAAGCTAACGATTACATATTACATTAGTTTCGACTGGATTATAGTTAGCCCATAGACTGTATATAGAGTTAGCCATGTAAACCCCATTAACCAACGTCCATGATATCACTGGTCAACATTTAGCACTAGCTGTTATTGTTAGCAAGAGCATAACACAGTACAATGGCTACGTCAAAGTACAGGAACCTTGTTTTTTTAAGTTTGTGAGCAGTGCTTTGTAACACCCTTTAAAAGCATTTGAACGAAATAAATACCTTTAAGTAATACCAAATATTTACCTGACTATAGTTGACTTCAGAAACAAAGACGTTCCCAATCCTCCGTATCCGGGCGGTTTGAATTTGAAATCAAACTGTTTTGGTTGGCGCTCCAGAGATGCTGCTGTGATTGGTTAAGTGTTGTACCTCCCCCTCTGTCATGTTGCCTTCAGGGATGTTAGGTAGTGTGATAAATATAACTCAATACTTTCTATACACAATACTCCCGTGATTGGTGGGAAGCAAAACTGATACCAGCGTAAAAGTTCCGTTAAGCGAGCTGTTGAGCATCGTAGTTGGCAACATTCAAGGTATAGAAAAACGCGCAATAAACTGCGCTAGAATGTTTTACGTATCCGCAATCAAGCATTGTCCTTCCCCACTTCCACGTAGCTCAATGAACGCAGCATAGTATTGGCTTGGTTTTTGCGATCAGAATCAGAATACCTTTATTAGTCCCACAGGGGATACATGCAAGAGCAAAAGACAGCTTAATGTTACCTAAAGCATGCATACAAAAAGTATTAAAGATTACAACAACAACAAAAAAAATCATTTTCATGATTAAAGACAGGACAGTTTTTATATATACAAATAAACGTTTTACTTTTGCAAATTTAAAGTACAAACGTGAAAAATAACAATACAAAGTGGCCACAGTAGCGGACTATGGAATGCCATTTAAGCCAATATTAAATAAATAAATATATACATAAATAATTAAATAAATACATATATATATATACATATGCCTATGAAATAAATTATAAAATAAATAAATTGGGCAATAAATATGTATACATGTACATTTAAATACACATTTATTTATTTCATGGGACTTTTATTTCATAATGACACATTTATTTATTTCAAGAGACTTGTATTTCATAATGACACATTTATTTATTTCAAGAGACTTGTATTTCATAATGACACATTTATTTATTTAAAGAGACTCGTATTTCATAATGACATATTTATTTATTTCAGATGACTTGTATTTCATAATGACGCGTTTCTTTATTTCAAGAGACTCGTATTTCATAATGGCTTATTTCATGTGACTTGTATTTCATGATGAGACATTTCCATTCCTTATATGCAAATGAACGGGGCGTGGTTAGCTCACAGGTCCAGAGACCCAGACCAAAGCAACAGCACCACACTGACTACTCGAGAAGAGGAAGAAAATGGAGGAGAAGGACTATAAGGCAAACTACTAAATTCTCAGAGTCAGACATCGCATGTAATCTGACTCTAAATTTCACCCGCCAGAAATGTTCGCTTCTTCTTCTTCGGTGTAAATTGTCCGTTGGCAAACCAGTTGACTTCTTCTTCTCTCGGTTTTTTGGCGGATTGCAAACAACTTTAAGGTGCATACCGCCACCTACTGTACATGAGTGTGAATCATCATATCATTCCATCTCTTAACTCATGGACGTATCTATGATCTAATCCAAAAATAAATAAATTAGGGCTGTCAAACGATTACAATTTTTAATCAGATTAATCACAGCTTAAAAAATAATTAATCATGATTAATCACCATTCGAACTATGTCCAAAATATGTCATATTGTTGTGGGAATGGAAAGATAAATGGATATATCCGCCTTCTTTCATTTAACATGTTTATTGTAAAAAATGTCTGTGTCAAAATGAAAGAGAGCACCTATCAATCATCAAACCGTGGGGTCTTAATTAATTACGTATTGATTTCTATCTTACTTAGAAACTTCAGGAAAGTCGACGGGGGGGCGCTAGTGGAGTGGAGTACTTTGTGACCACAGAGTGTGAACGTTGTGATCAGCTGTTTTAGCGCAGTTCTCCAGTGAAGGGAGGAGTCTCCCTCCGCAGCCGGTTGGCGTAATTTTGGCACAATTCCGTTGTACAGACCGACGTTAACAGCAGCCCTGTCTGTGCACACGGAGACCGACTCTGTCGTCCGGTGATCTAACCGCCTTCTGGAAAAGCTTCACAAGTACGTCGGTACGCAAATGTGCTTTGTGACACAAGTGACGGTACGCATTTCAGATTACGCACATAACCTGCGTACCAGTTATGTGTTACCTGTACTACAGCTAAAGTATTCTCCGTCGGGAAGCTGCAACAACACCACGCCGTTATCTTGATTCTGATTGGCCAGAAGACATTATCAAAGATGTTCTATTGGGAAGACGATCACTACGTGACAAAAGTTTTCAAAACCGTTTCTGGTCTTCCGTATTTCCAGACAAGTGGCTACTGAAATCAATCTTACTAACTGATGTCTGTGCAATTTACTCCGCGCCAGTTGGCGGACTTTATTTTGCTTACTTTAACATCATTTTTCATGGTGGGGCTAAGCCATTTCTTGGTATGGGTGTAGCCTACCCCAGCCATACCCTGTCTTTATAAATATTTGTCTGCTGGCATACCAGCAGACCAGCATGTATTAAATATACAATGTATTCTGGTAACTATCAAAATAAAGACATTGTATAGTGTTCATAACAGTATTTTTATTTAATAAATTATACTTAATACAATAATATTACAAAAAAAACCTACATCTAAATAAATATATCATCTAAAAAAGATGCATTTGATTTAAAAATAACAAATATAATTCAAAATGTAAACAGCAACAAAGAAATTATAAACTTTTTTTCTTTTTCTTGTTAATATCCATTATCTTCTCTGTTATGTATCTTCCGGTCTTTGCCAATCTGGCCAGCATTTCTTGGTCCTCCACGTCTTTCTCGTGCAGCCACTGCTTGAAGCAAACTGAAAATAAGACACAACAATGTTTTAACAAATCGTATTAAATTATGTGATGATAGAACTGCAAACAGAATAGCTGTAACTTTAACAAAATAAATAACTCAGTTACCTCTAATCATTAACCCATGTTTGTATCATTGAGTTAACTCTGTGTGTTGCTGCTAGCATACATAATATATACCTGACGTGGAAACGTTACTCGTGGATGGGGCTACAGAGCTACCAGAAAGACAGTCGAACCCGGTGCATTTCTCCGTCTGAATGTGGAGCACTTTTGCTAAATGTTTAGACAAATTGTTCGTGTTACCGCCCTTACATGCTAAATTCTTATTGCACTATTGGCAACAAGCATTTTCCACCTCAAGACCAAGCCCCCAGGAAGTGTGCCGGACTCTGAGGAAAATATTCGTTGTGTCCAAACGGCGGTACTACAATTTCCTTATCAGTCTGTGACGTCGACCGGCCCAGAAATACTTTTTCCCATTGACTAACATTGGGAAAGAGACGTCTGTAACTCGGTGGATACTTTTTTTGAAACTAAATAAACTACCCAGTATGAACTATTGTATAGCCCTAGAATCATTAAGTTCTTAAAGTTGTAAAATGCACTAAAAGCCGAATCTAGATTTATTCTCTCTCTCCATTCTTTCTAGTGAGCCGAGAGTGTGTACTCGGCGGGGGCGGGGCTTAAGGGGCGCATGCTCTGTGAGCGCACAAATGGGTTATTCTGCTCTGACAGCCAGGCATGACGGGTAATCTGTGACGTTTCGCTCTCTCAAAAGTTGGGCCATTTTGACTTCATGCGCCAATGAGCAGCTCTCATAGGAAAGAACGAGGCCCCTCCTCCGATGCTGTATCCAGTTCTTATTAAACATCCATGCTCAAGACGGGTAACATAACTACCCTCGGGGCGCTTAGTTCTCTCCGCCATGTGTTTGTGTGCGCACGTGTGTGTGTGTGTGTGTGTGTGTGTGTGTGTGTGTGTGTGTGTTGCATGCATGTAGCAGGTTCTGTGTGTAAACTGCCCCACCCCCTCGCACACCGACAGGGGAGAGAGATCTCGTCTGGATTGGAAAGATCGAAAATAAATCATAGACGCACTTTGTAGTCTTATTGCATATTAGAAACGGATTTGCAGTAAGACTGTAATATAATGTTTATGTAGATATAATACATATGACATCTATTTTTTCAATGTCTCCCGTAACGATAAAAACATTGATAACATTGGACGTTAACGGTACCACGGTCTTTAATAATTCAGCCCCGGGGCCCCGTTAATACTGGGGCTCGGTACCCATCCCTAGTTTCAATTATTACATCATCAATATTACATTTCAAATAACCAAGTACTTGGTTACCAACACAAAGCGCGAGTGGCTAGTGCTGCTAAGAACATACCTGGTGATGGTGTTGATGGTGGCTCTTCGCTGCAGGATCTGGTCGATGTCCTCCTAGCAGAAGCGATTGCCTTTGTCGTTCTCGTCCATGATGGCGGCGTAGGCTCCTTTCCTCAGCAGGTCCTCGATCTCCTTCTTGGAGAACTGCTGGACCGGCTAAAGGCGACGCAGAGAGACATTTACACAAGTGGATTTAGAAAACTCTTTTTGAAAATAAACTAAGCGTACTGCAACAGCGACTGACCCAAAGATGACTTGGCATCTAGAAATATGACAGATTTTCTTTTTCTCACCCCGTTGTTGTTGCCACTCATGCTCTGCAGGACGGGACGGTCCAGCCCGAGCTTCAGACTAGCTTTATCCAGCATTTCCCTCTCATAGTTTCTAGTGATCAGACGGTACACCTCCACCGCCTTAGACTGGCCAAAACGATGACACCGAGCTTGAGCCTGAAATACAAAATTAAAAGAGGGGTCAAAAGAGCATCATGTGCAGCTGCTGTTCAACGTTTTTAAGCATTAAATGGGAAAATATACACTTAAAGAACCGAGGGACTAAACGGAAAGACTGTTGTTGTTGTAGCCCTATTGAACTATCTTTAGGACGGACAGAGCAGATATATATATATATATATATATATATATTGTACCTGCAGGTCATTTTGAGGGTTCCAGTCAGAGTGGAATATCACACAGGTGTCTGCAGCAGTGAGGTTCACAAGCTCTTGATCAGGTGTTTGATGTGGGCTGGCATGATCCTTTCTGCAGCGATGAATAAAGAAAACAAAGAAGACATTATTAATAATAGTAACAACAATAATATTAGTATAACTATTTATATAGCACTTACACAATAATTGCAAAGTGATTCTCACAACAAAAATAAAGAACAAAACAATATTTATAGGAAAAAACTAATTATTATAGGAATGTTAAGAGACAAAGAAATGATAAACATTCTAAGAGGCCGACTACAAAAGGTAGACTCAATGGCTCTTGATGACATCAATGAGCAGTCCCAAAACATGCTGCTGTATAAAAATAAATAGGTCCAGATTTCTTCTATTTAGTGTTGGATGATTTGTTGTATTGATTGCTGATGGATGTTAAGATATGTTTTACAATTATAACAAAAAGATTATTGTAATTGGAATCAAAAAGTTTACAAATCGTAGTTTTAATAAAATGACTAGCAATATAGGATTTATTCAACAGCGGTAAAGCATTAAGTTACTAAATTAACGTACACTGAACTGTAAAACTTACCACTATTTAGGAAAGGACCTGGTCAGAAGGATTGACTAGTAAGACAGCAAAGAGGTGGAGGAGGTCTCTGTCATGTACAACCATTGGTAGATGTTACACCTGAAAGAAAGATAAGGAAATAAGACAACACAGGAGGACAAACATCTTCTTAAGTAAAAGACCAAATCATGTCAAGCTTTAACCTGAGGCTGTTTTTTCAGTCTTTACAATGCACAGTTGGAAATTACATTCCAAAAGCTAAATTCAAACTCAACACCATAAATAACTGGGTACCAAAGTGCTTTACCTGATAGGACACGTTCCACACGGAGCAGCAACCATCCGGCTGGGCCGTATGCTGCATATAATCTCCTCCCTCTCCACTGTTTCCAGTAGATCTCTACTGCCTGTCCAATAAAACTGAAATGCCCCAAAACAATCATATTTCAAAAGTTTAAAACAATAACTTGCTTTTGGCATTCAAATGTATTATAATCTCACCTTTTTCCTGGATGTCAGGAAGGCGTTCCCTTCAAGTCCGCAACCAGTCATAGGAGTTCAAATGCAAAGCCTGAAAGATGACAAGAGCGGGAGAATTACATGTTACAAGATAAGTAATACCAGAGCAGTGTTTAGGACATGCAGAGAACAGATCAAATCCCCTGACAGGCTCACACACTTTGGTGATGTCCTCATCTGATAATGATGTTTCATTTTTAGCAGCAAAGTAACATTACTCAAGGTATATGTTGGACCCAACTCATGTACAGTATGTTTTGCATCTCCTCAACAATGGTCTGTATAGTTGAGTAGAAACAAACTGTCCCTACAGTTTCAGGTAGATTAACAAAGAAAAGTTTGCAATGAAGCACAAAACCCCTCTTTGTATTAAGCTAGCTGACACAAAAAGTACAGCTTAACATGCTAACCTGGTGGAGTTAGCTAACGTTAGCTAACTTCATGTCCAACACAAAACCTCTAACGTGCATTACATTGTCGATTTTAAACACAACTTAACTCTCTCAACTTGTAAAATAACGTTAATTTAACATACCCTTAAATAACTACATCACGTTTTTCAGGGGCAACACAAACTGCAGAAAACGTTAGCTGCTAACTGTTGTTAGCTAAGACAGCTAGCTCGTAACGATAGCCTCCTAGCAAACGTAAGGTTACGTTAACATTAACTTAACGTTGTAAGAAAGCAAAACGAACCTTCGAGACATATTTTACTCTCAGACTGGGTGTAATTGTGTAGCGTTGCTTACCTCCAGAAGGACTTTTAGCTGTTTCCCAGTAGAGACTAGAGAGAGCTGTCAGAGCGGTTGCTCTCAGAAGAGCAGCATTGGGCGGACCAGATAAGACCAGAGAAGACCAGATAAGAACCAGTTAAGTCTTGGAGCCCACCGACGTCTTCCATGTTGTTATTTTCATTTAGTAGTTTGCCTTATAGTACTTCTCCTCCATTTTCTTCCTCTTCTCGAGTAGTCAGTGTGGTGCTGTTGCTTTGGTCTGGGTCTCTGGACCTGTGAGCTAACCACGCCCCGTTCATTTGCATATAAGGAATGGAAATGTCTCATCATGAAATACAAGTCACATGAAATAAGCCATTATGAAATACGAGTCTCTTGAAATAAAGAAACGCGTCATTATGAAATACAAGTCATCTGAAATAAATAAATATGTCATTATGAAATACGAGTCTCTTTAAATAAATAAATGTGTCATTATGAAATACAAGTCTCTTGAAATAAATAAATGTGTCATTATGAAATACAAGTCTCTTGAAATAAATAAATGTGTCATTATGAAATAAAAGCCCCATGAAATAAATAAATGTGTATTTAAATGTACATGTATACATATTTATTGCCTAATTTATTTATTTTATAATTTATTTCATAGGCATATTTATATATATATGTATTTATTTAATTATTATGTATATATTTATTTATTTAATATTGGCTTAAATGGCATTCCATAGCTGCTGTCCTGCCCTGTTGGCTGCTGTCAGTCAGCTTGATAATCGGCGTTCAGGCAGTGAGCGCGCTGCGCGTGCGCGAGCCTCGAGGAGAGGAGGACAGCAGTGGAGGCTGGAGAGAGAAGAAAAGAGCGTAGAGCGTTCGTCTGCACTCTCCACATAGTTTTGATGAAATTGACGAGTAGAGGAGAGGAAAAAATAGAATTATAAAAGTATCGATTCTATTGGCTCTAGTATCGATATTTTGAAACGTAACGTAATATCGGAAGTATCGATATTTTGGGATCGATCCGCCCACCCCTACTGCAAAACATCTCTTATTGAATATTAAATTAAATGTATCCTAATGTATAATCTACCCACATTAACTCCACTGTTTTTCAAATACATATTGATTGTCCTGTAATGTCTCAGCAGATGATCTACAACATTGTGTTGATAATTATAAATCCCAAAGGCTGCTCGAATGTTTTTACAACAAAACTAATTGTGTATGCTAAACTGACTAATCAATTAATTATTCCTTGACAATAAGTGTGGTTCACAGTTTGAGTTAGAGATATTATAAAATATTTCAGACACCTTGAACTTATGTTTGATCAAAACATTCAAAAATGCATGACATAATAATACGTTTTTGTCAGTAGTACACAGTCTGGAGTTGGAAAAATGAAATCAGACAATTGCGTTTTTTTCATCATAAACTGTTTTTCGAATTTTATTCTCCTTTAGGGAAGAAACAGTCTGTTCAGATGAGCAAGAGGTGTAATTGTGCATACAGTATGCAATAGTGTAGCATAAGAGGGCAGTTAATAACGGTACTATTATCAGGAGCATCAGTAATAACATTAACAAGAATATTGAGAATCTGTTATTTTTCATAAAAAGTCACAATGAAATACAAGGAGTATACATGAAGACAAGCAGTCGGTTACAGGCTGGCTGCCTGCGCATTCTGATTGGGTAGAGATAGCGTGTGCACAAAAACATGGCAGCAGTGTCCCAGGTCACAGATCTATAATTTAGTCATTAAACTATACTCTCAGTTTGAAGGAATTCTAATTGGTGAACAAGATTGTTGTTTCCACAATAATCTTGTCTATATTGCTACACATTAAGTGTTATAATATTCATTTAGTTAAACCATTTTATGTTACATCCTTATTAGAATAAATATCACCGTGTGCAAAGGGAGAGCAGGGCTTAAAATGCAGGAAATGTTGCGTCGTCAAACACATCATAATTCGATCAAATGATTTCCAATAGTCTCATCAAATTATTCCCAAACTTCTCAGGCCTTGAAATTATTTTATTTGGCAGGTTTTTGAAGTTACGATCGATGTGACCTGCGAGGCAGCCAATGGTTTGGCACATGCTAACAAGAGTTCCTTTAGTTTCCATAAATTCTTTACACAGGACATACTTCCCTTTTACAGATGAAAAAAGTATTTTCTATCTACAGCATACTGCAATACCATAATGCCTCAGATTGATAATAATGTGGATAAGATTTGAAATAGTTATAATGAAAGTAGTAATAATATGTATGAATAGTTCTATAAAAAAAAAAAAAAGATAACAGTACCTGTCAGCCATTTTTATCACACAATCATTATTTCCCCAACAACTGACTATGTTGCGTTGGGCCTTCTTTTTTTTACTACTTTCTTTGAATGGTAACAAAAAGAAAATAATGGGACAAAAACACTCCGTTAGGACTTGTCTCTCTGTTCCCTTCACATTCATGCATCACTATGCTTTCTCTCAGCGTTTGTTCACATGTTTCTCTGTTGGTAGAAAAATACATACATATGATATATAAAAAAAAGTACAATAATGACAAACATAGACATGAAGTACAAGCTTCATCAAGTGCTTTCTCGTTGACCCCTCCCACCCCACCAAGAGCCGTTTTTCTCTCACTTTGTTGCAGATTTCTCATATTAAGTGCATTCTTAAGCAGCCCGTCTCTTTTGTTCAATACTTTGGGCTCAGACAAGGAAATGGTTCTTCAACCCCCCCTCATGATTTCTAAAGTGAACACTTCAAAACTCAGCCCCAGGTTTTAGGCTGATCCAATAAAACACCTCATCATCTTCCTTGTCCAGCCCCTCTTTTGTTGTGGTCTTTTCTCTGGTTCCAATTTAGCGTTCCCGATCCAACCTCGATGTACAGTAAAAGGTGTCATTCATAAGCCATCCACACTTATTCAATAAGTCCTTCCTTACAGTCTTTTTTCTTTGTTTGTCTTGTTTCTCTCCCTTGTTTTGGCTTGAACTAAATAATGCAGAATGTTCAGATTAATGTGATCTGAATGTGCTCAAAATTACACCGTTCCCTGTACCATAAACGTGCAGAGAGAAGTGTCATTTTTAAATGTACAGATATTTTACATCTTCATTGCAAACAATGCAATAAAAAAAGAGAAGCGACACCAGTGAGCCTCTTTTATCAAAATCCTCAGAGGACTGCTGGTTTCGGATCAGTGTATTAGGTGTGTTTTACAAAAGTCCATTGAGTCATTGAAATTAGATTAAACATGCTTTAGAGAAATTCAGGTCTGGTTTTAATCACCATTTCATTCATAATGATGTAAAAGCCAAACGTGATCTCAGATTAGGTTTTGGTTAAGTTATCACAAACTGAAGGAATGTGGCTTTAGCCTAAATAATAAACTGCTTATATCAGTGTCCAACACCAGCATTTCTACTGAGAGATACTTGGCACAAGTAGGCTCAGGAATCGAGAAGCACATTGTAAAATATCTGTGTTCTAACAAGTAATTTATTATTCTACTCAGCATTAAAGCTTCTTAAAATGAAGGAAAAAATTGCATTGGGATTTAACATAGCCATTTTTCCTGTTAAAGAAGAACTTAATAGTGAATAGAATTCAATTACGTTTTTTAAACGTAACGTAAATTACGTTTTTTATATCGACCTTTTTACAATGCGGAATCAGTAATTACTCAAAGTGTGAAGACTCGACCTATGAGTTCATGTGCTCCACTTGTATGGCTGAGGTGGAGACGGTGAGGCAGAGGTCTTTGTGTGCCACTGGCAGGTCTGCCACAGAGACCGGTTTGTACTGGATCTCGCTGGCTGACACTGTCTTGTACTGGTGCAGGTCGAACGGGCACTGGACCACAGCCTCGGGGGGCTGCTGGCTCTGCTGGTAGATGCCTGGAGCTCCAGGGTTGGGGTTCTGGCTGTTGGGGTTCTGGCTGTGGAGCTGGTCCACTCTGCCTGCACCTCCAGCCCCTCTCCCTCGGCCACGGCCCCGGCCCCTGCCCCCTCCCGGTGTGAGGCCCTGGGCCTGCTGAGCGGCTAATGTCGCGGCCACTGTTAGCGGGTCGGGGTTGTGCTTCCTCATGTGTTTCATTAGATACGTTTCCTGGAGTTGGAGAGAGAGAAAAGTACAAGACATGACGGCACAGCTATTACAAACCTCCAAGCCTGTAATTCCTGTAAACTCTCTCTTTGGGTAGACTGCAAAATAAGGGCCTTCAATTTTTAAAGGACATCTCTTACTCTTTATAATTGTCTTCCTTCTGAAAGCACCTGTCCTGAAGTTGTGTGCCTCCTTAACATCACAAGCAAAGCACTGCACAACACTTATCAGGTTCAACATAGTGTTCAAAAAAGGGATTTTTTCTTTTTGTACAATTAAATATTGTTATTCCTGGATTCTACTGCACTACTTTAGACTGCAAATGATGTCTTTCTTCTCTGACATCATTACCAAAAACAAAAACAATGCATGTGCCTTGTTTGCTACCGTCGACAGACTAACTACCCCCAGTGTCAGAAGCCTCTGAGTTTCTATCCACCAGGGCCTGCAATGATTTTGCCTCCTTCTTCACTGACAAAATTCAGAAAATCAGACAAGCAGTCAGTGCCTCTGCATCAGGTACAGCAAATGTGTTGTCCCTATGTCCACCTAATATCAATTCAAACACCATGACACAATTCCATCAGATTAATGATAAAAACCTAGAGGACATTATTCAACTTCTGAAATCCTCCTCTTGCTGCCTTGATATTATTCCAACAGGATTTTTCAAAGATGTTTTTCGTTGCATGGCCTCAGATCTACTTCATATAGTAAACAAATCTCTTCACTCAGGTATTTTTCCACAGGCCCTGAAAACTGCAGTCATTAAACCGCTCTTAAAAAAGAATAATCTAGATGCTTCAGTAATGAACAATTACAGGCCCATATCAAACCTCCCATTTCTAGGTAAAATCATTGAAAAAGTTGTTTTTCAACAGTTGAGTAATTTCTTGCATTTAAATAACTGTTTCGATGTGTTCCAGTCAGGCTTTCGTCCAAACCACAGCACTGAGACTGCTCTTGTAAAGGTCTTTAATGACATCCACTTAAACACAGACAGTGGCAGAACTTCAGTGTTAGTATTATTAGATCTCAGTGCTGCGTTTGACACTGTTGACCACAACATATTACTAGACCGACTGGAAAACTGGGTGGGACTTTCGGAAACAGTTCTAAATTGGTTTGAATCCTACTTAAAGGACAGAAACAACTTTGTTTCTATAGGTAAATACACATCTGAGTTGACAAATATGACATGTGGGGTACCTCAAGGCTCCATCTTGGGGCCTCTTCTCTTTAACATGTACATGCTACCACTGGCTCAGATAATGAAAAACAACAAAATAAGTTACCATTGCTATGCGGATGACACACAAATTTACATAACAATTTCACCAGGAGACTATGCTCCAATTCAAACACTGAGTAAGTGCATTGAACAAATCAATGACTGGATGTGTCAGAACTTTCTCCAATTAAACAAAGATAAAACTGAGGTAATGGTTTTTGGAGCCAAGGCAGAACGTATAAAAGTTAGCGCTGAGCTTCAGTGTGCAATGTTCAAAACAACAGATAAAGCCAGAAATCTAGGTGTAGTCATGGACTCTGACCTGAGTTTCAACAGTCACATTAAAACTGTTACTAAATCAGCCTACTATCACCTAAAGAATATATCTAGGATTAAAAGAATAATGTCACAGCAGGATTTGGAAAAACTTGTCCATGCTTTTATCTTCAGTAGAATGGACTACTGTAATGGTGTCTTCACAGGTCTCACTAAAAAATCTATTAGGAAGCTGCAGCTAATTCAGAACGCAGCTGCTCGAGTCCTCACTAACACTAAGAAAGTGGATCACATCACTCCTGTTCTGAAGTCTTTACACTGGCTTCCTGTGTGTCAAAGAATAGATTTCAAAAATACTGCTGCTGGTTTATAAAGCACTGAATGGTTTAGGCCCAGGATACATTTCTGACCTCCTGCTAAATTATGAACCATCCAGATCTCTCAGGTCTTCAGGGACTGGTCAGCTTTCTGTCCCCAGAGTCAGAACTAAACATGGAGAAGCAGCGTTCAGTTATTATGCTCCAAATATCTGGAACAAACTCCCAGAAACCTGCAGGTCCGCTGCAACTCTGACTACTTTTAAATCCAGGCTGAAGACCTTTCTTTTTGCCGCTGCTTTTAATTGAACTATTCATATCTTAAACTGCACTATAACTTTTATCCATGTATTTTTTCTTTTAATGTTTATTTTATTATTTTTTCTTTTTAATTTTTTGTAAAGCACTTTGAATTGTCTTGTGTTGAAAGGTGCTATATAAATAAACTTGCCTTGCCTTGCAAAAACACTTCTGTGATGTAACACCGTGCAGCATATACTCATTTGCATTTAATTCATGTATTTTTTGGATGCGACATCATATATTATTTTATTTGTTCACTTACCTGTATAATGCGACTTATATCTTTTCAAGTTTGGATGGGTACTTATTTGACTTTTTGTATTAACGTGATTGCCCCCTAATTCAACATCTTAGTCTATTATTTATTTAGCTTTTTATCTAAACTGTCTACTTTGCTGTAAGAATTTAAATGTTGAAAGTAAAGATATATATGTGAAGGAAACTATATTCTTAAGAGGGACTGATGAAAATGAAATTATTGATACAGTTAAAAAACTTAAGAGTAAAAGGTCTACAGACTGTCATGATATTGACATGTATACAGTTAAAAACATTATTGAATGTAAACCACTAACTCACATCTGTAATCAGTCAATACAAACCGGTGTATTTCCAAATAAAATGAAAACTGCTAAAGTCATACCAATACATAAATCTGGAGATAAATATGTACTGTCAAACTATAGACCAATTTCATTGCTCTCACAGTTTTCTAAAATACTGGAAAAAATCTACTATACAAGACTAAATGACTTCATCACCAAACATAACATACTCTATGAACAACAATATGGTTTCAGAGCAAACAGAACTACATCATTTGCAGTTATAGAATTGATGGAACACATTACTAAGGCAATAGAAAAGAAAGAATATGCAATAGGGATATTTCTGGACCTTAAAAACGCATTTGACACGGTTGACCATGAATTATTAATTAAAAAACTACAGAGATATGGCATTAGAGGTGTTGCACTATCATGGCTATCCAGCTACCTACATAACAGGGAACAGTACGTTGAACTACAAAGCCATAAATCACAACTACTGCAGGTTACATGTGGGGTGCTTCAGGGCTCAGTCTTGGGGCCATTACTATTTATTCTGTATATTAACAATATATGTGAAGTATCAAAAATTATTAAAACCATTCTTTTTGCAGACGACACAAGTCTACTCTGCTGTGGGGACGATTTAGAACAGCTATTGGTCACAATGGAGAAGGAACTGAGCAGGATGAAGATCTGGTTTGACCAAAAATAAATTAACATTGAACGCAAGCTAAACCAAACTCATAATATTTGGGAATCGATCGACCAATACATAGAAGAAACTCACTATAAATGGCGTCCAATTAGAAAGAGTATCGGAAATAAAATTCCTTGGAGTAATCATAGACAATAAATTAAGTTGGAAACCACATATAAGCTATATCAAAGCCAAAATATCCAAATCAATAGCAATTCTGAATAAAGCCAAATACCTAATTAATCAAGCTTCTTTGTTTATGCTGTACTGCTCCTTCATACTTCCATACATGATGTATTGTGTGGAAGTTTGGGGGAACACATATAAAACAAATACACATCCTATCTTCATCCTGCAAAAAAGAGCCATACGAGTTATACATAAAACTACGTACAGAGAACCTACAAATACATTATTCATCAAACTAAAAACACTAAAACTACAAGACCTGGTTGACTATAAAACTATTCAAATGATATTCAAAGCCGCAAATCAACAATTACCTCATAATATCCAGGGACTTTTCCCACGGAGAGAAAGCATGCACATGTTGAGAGGAAACTGCATTTTCAAAAAACCACCCGTACGAACAAATGCCAAACTTCATTGCATCTCGTCAAAAGGTGTTAGTCTGTGGAATAACTGTAATGATGCACTGAAATATTATACAAGTCTATCTAAACTGAAAGTATTATTTAGGAGTCAAATCATTAATGGTTATGAGCAAGACCTGTAAAATCCCATTTGTTGTTATTTCTTGTAATTGTAAAAGTAATTTATTTCTGATTGTTTTGTAAAAAAACAAAAAGCAAACAAATTAACAAGACAAACATGTCACTGATGACGATGACCTAATGTTTTATTTATAAGAAAAATATATGCTAGAGGGGGTAGGACCAGAACAGTTTTTTTTAAGCTTCTTCTTGCCCCTGTTGAACATGACAGACTATCTGAGAATTATTTGTTTTTGTTATTATTTGTTTTCTTTGTTATAATTATTAATTTGAGTGAGAAAAGAAAAAAGAAAAAAAAGAGAATATATATATATATATATTATTGTTGTATGTTTTTGTTTCTGACATGTTCAATAAACTGACTAAAAAAAAGAAAATGTCTCCGCTGTGTAACTAATAACGTTTTTTCTGATTCGGATGTTTTTAATATACCTAGAGCACTTAATGTAGCGGGCCATTTTATGCTGCTGCTAATGTTACTACATTAATTTTACCCATTTGTTTAATGCTTTTCTAAACATTATGTGTGCATTTCTCTGTCTTTGTATGAATGTGCCTACTAGGACAATCTTCGATCAATCTTGAATAATGATGTATTTTCTTTGTCATACTAAGGCCAGAGTGTGTGCATTGTGTGAACCACTGAACGTCTGATGTGTGATTGACGGGTCCGAGAGCTCACCGAGGTGTAGGATCGGTTGCAGAGGCCGCAGGAGAACAGCTTGGCGTGCTTCACTGTGTGTGTGGACAGGTGCACCTCCAGGCTGGCCGCATCCGTGTAACCACGGTTACAGTTGTGGCACTTAAACGGCTTGTCTTTGTTGTGCTGCCGACGGTGAGACTGCGGGAAGAGGAATACACTTTAGAAAAATGAATACGTGATTATTTTCAAATACACGGCTTTACAATCAGAGGATGTTTTTCAACATGTATTATTCAAACAGTAGAAAATGTAATTTAAGATGGGCCAAGAACAATATTTACCTTGATCTTGGTTACACTGGAAACATTTATAACCCCTTAAAGACAGATTTATTTTACAGAAAAGGTCTTACAAGGGGACATTTGACCAGATCAGTAGCGTGGATCAAACCTGTGATTTAATTTACCTGTAGGTTGGACAACTGAGTGAAAGCTTTTTCACAGCCTGGATGGTTACACTTGTACGGTCGGTCACCGGTGTGAATCCTGAAAGAACAGTAAAGCAAACCATTAGTTGATTACAAAACAACTAATACTTTATCACTGCACTTTATAAAAGGAGGTAAGAGTGAACCTCTTGCCTTTCCCTACTGCCCAAAAAGGTAGCTTCTTTCGGTGAGTGGCTTTATAAATGATTACGTCACAGGGTTTGAGAACTTTTGTGGTTATTTGTACCCCATCAATGTTATTCTACTCTGCCTTACGACTCTTTTTCAAACAGGCAACAAGTGGCAGAACATATCTTCAGGCATGCAATTGTGGCATTTATAAAAAATATACATTCTAAAGCCACCCAAAAAAGAACATAACCATAAGACAGGTCGTTGCTTTAGCTGATCAGTGACCTTTTTAAGCCACTCTTAATGTCTTACTATGCTTTTATTTATCAAGACAACTATTTTGTGACAAAGCCGTCTGACAACAAGGCATAAGATGCTGCGAAACACACAAAAGAATGCCAAAAAGATGCACACAACCACAACTCTCTGCACACCTGCTCCCATAAATGCACACATAAATACACAAGCAGACATTGAACCCCCCCCCCACCCCAGTACCGTGTGTGCTGCTGGAGGTGACTGAGCTGCCTGAATGTTTTCTGGCAGTAGGTGCAGGAGTAGGGCTTGGCCCCGCTGTGGATGCGGATGTGCTGGGACAGGTAGCTGGAGTTGGCAAACGACTTGGAGCAGTGGGGGCACTTGTGGGGCTTGGACTCCGTGTGGTTTCTAACACAGGACACCAGGGTTGGAGGGGTGAGGAAGAGAAAGAGAGAGAGAAAAGCGAGAGATTTCTTTAGCTACAGCATGACCAAAGCTCACGTTTAACCAAATCATGCTGTAAAGTGAACAGATTGTGATATCGATTGCGTGGATCATAGATCATTAGAAAGTGTGCTCTTTGTGCTGTGTCTGAGTTGTGAAAACACAGAACAAAAACATACAGCAGGCACAGTCACGCTTTCCTCTCTCTCTCTCTCTCTCTCTCCATTGGTGTGCTCTGCTTTGAGTGTGTGTACAGTATATAATGTTTGCCAAATGCAAGATGTGTGGCAGGCCAGTGGAGCGCATCTTCCCGTTTAAAATGTAAAATAAAATGGCCTGAAAACCACACAGCCAGAACGTCGCAATAAGGGAAATGAAAATACAAGGCAGGTAATGTCAAAATCATGAGCGGGTGCTTTCATCACTTACATGGTCACAGATAGTAACAAGTCAAATCCATCTAAATGTTGAGATAGCAGCTTTATCTGCTTTGTAAATGTGATCACGAGGGTGTGTATAGGCTATATAGGCTGTCTGCAGTCCATTAAAAGAATGAAAAAGGTAATAAGGAACGTGTTTTGTTTCAAATAAAGAATATGCACTTGTTATTTAAATAGACTGACTTTCTATGTCTATCTTTCTTTCTATCTTGTCATTTATAAAACGTAATCAGTGCCTTTAATCTCCTTAGGGTTACTTTAACATTGTACTTTCACTGCCCTTTTTAATTGGGATGTTTTAACTTTACGAGGGGCATAAATGACAGGGAAAGGTCTTTATAAGGTGCCTCAAACAAAAGAGGGATTTGTTTTTTTATTATTGTAAAAGCAAAGGTGGATCCAGATAGAATATCATAGCTAAGAAAAGGCAGCATTCAGACACTACCAAGCCGAACTGATATTTTTTTTAATAGTAACTGGCAGTGGTGAAATGTAACTAAGTACATCAATTCAAGTACTGCACTTCAGTAAAAAGGTTCCTCCCTTTTTGAGTTTTACTCAAATACTTTTCATTTGTGTACATATTTAGTTACTAGCTACTTGTCAGATTTAGATTTTGAGTACAAAATAAAATCAACTAATACATTATTATAAAATATTATAGGTTAAGTTACCCAGTATATATAAAGTATTTGTAATAAACCCCATTTTTACCCAATGCAACAAGTGATGAACAAAGTAATGCATCAATAACTATAAGCAGGATCATTTAAAAATATATTGTGGTACTTAAAGTATTTATATTATATATATTAAGTTAACACTGTAGTATTGCTACTTTTACAGTAATAATAAATAATCTGAGTACTTCTCCCACCACTGGTAACTGGTACTGTAAGTTAACCTCCTCCAGAGAACAGTGTGGCATGCATCCACCCAGTATGTATTATGCAATGACACAAATGAAATGTGTTTTAGGTTGACTTGTAAAATCTGTCCAGGGACTACAGACGAAAAATAGCCTCTTGGCTAACTCTGGCACAATTACAGCAATGTTAATTAATGTGCACTGTCCCTGTTAAATAAATGAATAAATAAATAAAATAAAATTTGACTTGTAAGTGATCAAAGTAACTGATCAATTAATGACGAAGCTGGCTTCCTGTCCTGACAATTACCACTTACCAGAAAGGAATTGGTCTTAATTGATAAATAAAGTAAAAAAACAAGCTAATAACCGCTATTACATTTGAGTTGGTACACGTGTTGCTCGTTTAGAGGCGTAGAGCTTTTTACGCTGGCAACACTCTACCAAAAGACCCTGGCACATTCCCAACCCACCACCCTTTCCTTCATCAGTCCCCACACACAGGACCACACTGACACATGCTTTAACAACAGAGACCACATGCAAAGCAGGCACGCACGCACACACACACGCACACTCTGTCCAGTACCGTGTGTGCTGCTGGAGGTGACTGAGCTGCCTGAATGTTTTCTGGCAGTAGGTGCAGGAGTAGGGCTTGGCCCCGCTGTGGATGCGGATGTGCTGGGACAGGTAGCTGGAGTTGGCAAACGACTTGGAGCAGTGGGGGCACTTGTGGGGCTTGGCCTCCGTGTGGGACTTGGAGTGGATCTGCATGTCTGACTTGCTGAAGAACGTCACTGCACACATCCGACACCTGGACAAGTGAGCAGTAACAGAGACAAGGAAGCAGGTTTAATTCAGGGTTGGGTGTAGGCTTAAAAATACAGACGATAATGTCTGTTATTAAAGATGACCTGCTCTAAATGGGCATAAAAAGCTGGTGACGCCACAAAGGATAATACTTTTCTGTAATCTCATTGTTTTTCCATTACCTGTATGATTTAGGGCCATCTTTGTTGGTGTGTTCGTCCTCATCATTTGACAGGTCATATGGATCAGCATTGTGGTGCTAACACAATAACAGCATGTTACACTGACAATCAACTAGAAAATCAGTTACTGCTAAAGACAAAATATTATTAAGATATAATTCCATTCACCTGTCCACCAGCTGCAAGGTGTGCCAATATTAATGCATCACTTCCTGGAGGGAGGACCCTCCCCACTCCAGCCATTCTGTCCATCATCTGTTTGTTCTTTCTGCCTCGCTTTGATGGCATCTGCATGACGACCGCGGGGGGGACAGCAATGTCCTCCTTCTTGTCTGGAAACAAGAGAAAAGTGTAGAAAGAAAGGAAAGGAATGCATGGTGGGTCAAAAACAGGAAGTTGATGTTTGTGTTTCTAGCCTAACTAACTAATCTCAGGAATAGATTAAGAAATATTTTTTATTTTTTTTAATTTTTTATTTATCCTTTATTTATCCAGGAATGTCCCATTGAGATACAAGATCTCTTCTTCCAGGGAGTCCTGACCAACACGGCACACAACAAGTTTCAACATAAAACAAGGGCATTAAACAAAAAACATACAATTCAAATATAAATACAGAAGGCCATTTGTGCAGTGGCAAGAAGCATAATCACATCAGCAATAGCATCAGGTAAAACAGTTACATGTTTCATGAAGGGCTAATCGTAGCATACCTTTAAAAGCATTTACAGTAGGAAGTGCCTCTCGACAAAGTTTTACTTGCAGCGTAATATCAATATATATGCAATATCTTCAGTTTGTGTCATGGTGCCCTTGTTGGTCAGTCCCATTTGCTCCACTACATGGTGGCCAAAAATGTTTACAGTAGGCAGGTTTTGGCTGCCAGTTTTACTGAGAGGACTGTACTGTAAGACATTGCTGACAAAGCTTCTATATTCCTCAATCAATTCGTAAACCTTTAACTGCAGTTTGATTAAACATGACCATTAACCAAATGACTGAAGTGACGGGGAACTGCGGCCTCGTTTTACCTGCGTTTGATTGGTGCAATGCAGATACGATCATGGTGGTGGCAGTGGGGTGTCCGGCAACAAATGACTGGGTGGAGGAGGTGGGGACCAGAGTGCTTTGAGGGGTGGTGAACACTAACCCCGCTGAGAGGAGAAGAGAAACGGTGATGTTGTTATTGGTCCAAACATTACATTACATTACAATGCAATTTGGGGTGAAGTGTCTTGCCCAGGGACACAACGACATGCTGACTGCAGTGGGGTTTGAACCTGTGCTTCCCTGACCCCAACATCAACGCACAACCCACTGCACCACACGCCTCCCAAACAAACATTTTACATTAGGTTACCATTCATACTAAGAGTCAAGTAGTATAGGGCAGCAGGATTTGGAAAATATAACTAATTGCAATGGTTTGACTGATATTGCAATTGCGATATGATTCGCGATATTAGAGGAAATTATCATTGTAAATATGTCAAAATTATCATGCTTTAATTTGTATCCGTACTAAACAAAGATTTTTTCTTAAATCTGTAGAATATGATTTGTATGCCGGGAGTCTCAAGCTAAATCCCAATACAGAATGGTATTTTAATCTATAATGCCTTTAAAGGGGCCCTGTTGTGATTTTTGGGTATAAAGGTTTTGGTGCATGTAAATGGCCTGCAAAGGCTAAAATCCCTAAGTTCCCTCCAAAGGGAGTTTTTGTCCCACACACTCCACCCCTGCCTGACACGCTTCCATTGGACTCTTTTATTCGCCACATACTGACATCATTACGAACACTCACCCTTCTATTGGCTAACGCTCAAACACTGACATGATAGGCTAAGGGGCGGGACATCTCTAAGCATTTTACTAATCACCACAGAGCTGTCCACACAACCAATCAGAGCAGACTGGGCTCTGGTTTCAGACAGAGGGTAAGAAGAGGTGCTGCAGCACAGGCAGTATGAGAAAAATAAAGAGCTTTTTGAACATTAAAGCATGGAGACATGTCAAAGAAGAGGCACAAAAAACAAATATGAAACTTTGAAAATGTGCATAATAGGGCCTCTTTAATTTGGAATGGTATTTTCATTTATTTAGCCTTTTAACTAATATGGCGCATACTGGAATTTGAAAATTCTACTAGTCCTTATCAATATCGATTATTTGTGAAGCCCTAATTGAAGACGAAGAGACAATTAAGATTACATAGAAAACTATTCACATAAAGATTTCTAGCAGCTGCAGTTAAATATACATAGTGACTCATATGAACACATTTTTAAAGTGATACCAACAAACACATATAAAGAGAGGATACAGAAATGTAAATAAGTGCAGCCCACTCACCTGCAGTCATGATTCCTGTAGAGGACACAGGCACGACGGTGATGTTCTGGGTGTGTGCCTGGTGCAGGTGTCCACCCAGCGCACTCATCCCAAGGCTGCCACCACCTCCCCCTGCTGCTCCGCCACCTCCTTCCTGTTTGGGGACCAACCGCACCCCGGACCCTGCGTCCACTGAGCCCGGGGTGGCAAGCACCGCCATGGGGTAGTGGGGGGAGGAGGTGGAGGTGGCAGAAGTGTGTTGGAAGGAGGACGCATTGGCCTTCTCGTGACCCACCTGCTCCTTCGCCTTGTTCAGGAACATGGCGTTCTCGATCTAGAGAGGGATGAGTAGAGGGGCGGGTTGGGGGTAAGAGGTAGAAAAGGAGGATGGGAAGAAAGTGTGGGAGGGGTGAGGAAGTGAGAACAGGTAGGAAAATGAAGAGTTACATGCCATGGGAGATGAGAAAGACCGTGAGAAGTGATAAGAGGTGAGGAAAAGAAGGGGCCATGTGTAGGAAGACGGGAGGTCAGGCATAATGAAATGAGATGGACATGGGAAAGGACAGAAGAGGAGGAGGAGGAAAGGATGGAAGGGAAAACACAAGGATGGAGGAGGATAAGAGGATGGGAAAACAGTAGCAAAAGGAGGTGATATAGACAGCAAGGAAAAAGGGTGAGGTAATAAAAGTACGACAACAAAAATGGGTGATGGTGGAACAACGAAAGCAAGATGAGAAAAGGGAAGGAAGGTGGATAATGAGGAAATAATAATGAGTTGGATCCATGTGTGGAGAAGAAGTCAACGTGAGAGAAGATTGAACAAAGGTAAGGAGAGGATGAAGAGGTGAGGACAGGAGTGATCAAGTGAACCCTTCACATATCAAGAATATTCAAACAGCTTTTGTGTGAGATTAAACCAACTTCACCAACTAGGCGAGCTTTATTAGGTGGTGTTATTTACTAAATGTTCAGGGTCAAATCATTGTTTGGTGTCATGTAATGTTTAAAGAATTTCCACAAATGTCATAATTGCTTCCGGGGTATGTTTCGATAGCACACACCACCATGCTATCATGTGTATTTCAGGACAATAAGGTTGTCTCTACCTGTCCTTGTACAGTGTGGACGGGAGACCAAAAGTATGATGAGTTGAAATGGGAATCGTCCATTATTTCTGTAATTAAAAAGCAACACACTTAGAAAACACCCGTCCTCCTCCTCTTCCTCCTTCTACCTATGCTTCTGTTTTTTCCGCGTGAAACGAGACCATGCATTGCTGCATTTCAATCATCTTGGTTTGTTTCCTTTTCATAAATCCTCTCCTTCTTTGGATGACTCATCGAACAAGTTTCAGGGTCAGTGTCACTCGGACTAGTCATCAGATACAACATTTGTGTTGTGGCTGTTGAATCAGCCACTTTGATATGCAGGCAATTATTGCTCATAGGGATCCCAGCTGAACGTGTAAGATGGCTGTTACACAACTGAATGTTAAAGGGAATGCTTTTAGGATAACGCTGTTAGATTTGTTGCTTTTGTGAAATATTTAATCAGGTTAACAGAGAAGAGGATGTGAAAGGAATCAGGCAAAGATGTTCAACCGCGCGGGGATGGATATATACAACAAAAATAAACATCTACAGGAGGATAGAAGAGGCAAGAGTTGAGAAAGAATTAACAATAATCAGTCTTTGATAATGTTCTGCAACACAGTCCATGCACTTCCTCACTAGTTTCTTACAGTTTGCATTGCTAATAACACATAACACAATATTAGAGTGGTTGCTTCATCAGTGTTAATGTGTCTAGTTTTGGAATGCAACCCAATGCTGTGCCAAAATGTTATAACCATTTATTGACAGAAAAAGGTAACAGAGAGGCTTGTTCTTCCAAACTAGATGCTCTTACAGTATGTGTTGAAAGTGTCATCCCTTCTAAGAGTGCACATGTTTGTTTGAGACAAAACGGAGTGTTTGAAAGACTACTGTCTATCTTTCCATTATCAAACCTCTGATCTTCTGTTTCCCGATCATCTCCCACTGACACATAGGCAACATGTTTTCTGTAGCACAAGGAAGGAAGTTTCATAGTTTCATTGTTCTATTTTAGCATGCATTTGCACTTTATTTCCACATACTTTGCTACTGTTACAGACCAATAGTTAAAGAAGTTCCGAGGTATGATTTTCTGTCTGCAGGTGAAGATTGTGAATGCCATGCATAGCCATTGTGCTAACATGCCAAGAAAAGCAAGCGTGTAATAACATGTTAGTAAAGCTGAACTGATATTTAAATGTATAACTTTTAACAATAACTTGTATATGTTAGGACATTGAAGGGAGCATAGGCCCATGACAATTACACTTTTAACATAACGTTATAGACTAATAAAATAAACTCTGAAACACCTGAGGTAACAGTATAATACATGCAAAACATAACTCAATGCATGTTTTAGGTTGTCTTCATGAGCCCTTTCTCCCCTCCCCAGATGCACAACCTTTAAATAAATAATATGGCAAGCTATAAGGAAAATTAAATGAGTTCCAACAGGGTGTAGTTAATTTACATAACATCATAAGTGTAATACAAAGTCAATGTTTCAGTGCTCTGAGAGCCATGTTTGATGAGGGGCACTAGCTGGCTACACAACTGCTAGCTTGCGTTAGCAGTGATAGAGGAAATCATGTAAATACTAATTTGTCATAACACGGTTAAACGTGGGAACCCTTTGCGAAGCACCCAGCATAGATGAGTCACACTGCAGCTAACCAGCTGCCAAAGGCGTAATGAGCTATCTGGGTTATAAACAAACATGGCGTTAGCTGGTTAACGCAACAAGACAAGGGGAGCTAGCTAACTCGCCTCCATTAATGTTCTGCTTTTGTTCGCTGGCTTGCTTTGCAACAAGGAGGCCTGTATAATCATATGCTTAACTAGCTTGCTGCTAAGTAAACACAAACACTCTTCCTCTCTACGCCTCCATTCCTCACTCCCTGCTCATCTCGCTCAGAGAAAAGAAAAAAAGAGAAAAAAAGTCTCGAATAAAAAAAAACCAAGAGTGAAAAAAAACGCCGTCGACTCTGTAGGAGACGCAGCTTCATGCAGACTTCCGGCGGTCGGGACGAAGGCGCTTTCAGACACACTGAAAATAACACTTCATTAACAGCCGACTAATAACTCCAGTGTTAATTACCGGTCAAATGGATTCCCCTGCAACCCCCCCGGAGCCTCCTCGGGTCGGGACAGTTGGGAAACTTTGTCCAAATCCGCCCCTCAAATATGCCTTTTTTTCTTCGCTTTTTTCCCTTTTTTCCCCTCCAGCTCTCCTCAGCAGTGTCAAGTAAATCCGATGTAAACAGTGGCGTTTCCGGTCACAACTTTAAAAAATAAAACCCATGATTAACAACCATTGCGTTATCCAAAAGCCAAGATGATAAGTGGCTTGGAAAATCCAAATTAAATGTTAAGAAAATGTCTCATTAATTTGAGATACTAATTCGTAATTTGAGGAATAGTTTGTTTTGGTAATGACTTTTTATTATTATTAATTGGCTTCCATATTATTATTATAAGTGGACGATTTAATGAAAACATACCATGAACTGTACTCTTTTGAGTAAATTCATATATTTCATAGACTTCCTATTCAGCAGTACACTCTCCATAATGTGTTGGTTCCACTTACTTTTTTCTTTCTTTTTGCACATGAATGCAGGGCCGGTTCTAGACATTTTGGTGCCCTTGTGAATTTAAAGACAAAACTCTCTTATTTCCTGTAATAGTTCAGCTAGCTAACTTAACACAGCTGCAGACGTCCGGTGTATTAATTATCCTCTCAGTGTGTGGATTCGGTATTATGATTATCAAATAATAATGAATTGTTTGTCTTTGATTGGACACCATGGCTATTGAGCATAAAACACATCTCAATTTATTTGTAATTACTCCTTAGAAGGCACTGTAGCTCTAATGGAGCAGCTCAGTGCTAACAGTGGAAAACTCAAGCTCCAAAGAATTGTCAATGTAACCGGACATCTTAAATCAACATTACATTTAGTTAATCTTTACTAAACTCCATCATGCATTTAATAACTCCATCATAGGGTCACCTAAAAACATGCAGTTACATTTAAAAAAACAACAAAACATGCCCATTGATGACAAATAAAAACAGGAACACATATATACGGCCAAACGCATGCACAAATCAAACGTACAAATATAAGTAAAGATTAGTAATATAAAATGTAATTGTTCTGTTTTCGGTCGAACGCACTTATTGTAAGTCGCTTTGGATAAAAGCGTCAGCTAAATGTAATGTTTTCAGAATAGCAGAGAACACAGTTTGGTTTCCCTTTAACGAACAGAAACTTTATTGTGTATAGGATTGCAACATCTGCACAGACAGTAATTACAAAGCATCAAAGTGCAAATCAGTGAGTTGAAATAACACAGAAAACTTTACAGCCTAAAATACATTTACCTTAAACACTGCCTTTAGTTACAGTTGTTAATGGTAGCGTGTGAAGCAAACAGTACTGTATTCAATATCAAATATAGACTGAATAAATATCTATATGAAATGCAACAGAGTACCATTACAATTAAAACATCCCAAAAATAGAGATCACAGTTCTATAGCCAATACATTTCCTTCTACTTGGTAATTTCACATTAAAGCCGCACAGTATTGACTGAAAACATATGCATTTGCATATAATAAAGTTACAGTTAGTGTAACAATTATGCATCAAAACACTAGTGTCCCTCTTTTAATAGATTGAATGTACTTTCAGAATGCCATTGCAACACATTTGGCTGTGCTGTAATCAGCAGTTCGAAGGAAACACACATGGCCACAGATGGATAAATAGTGAGGTGTTTAGGCCGGTTTTTCATGGAGGAACAATACTATTATAGGTTCAGTGCTGTCAAAATAAATTAGACATGCATTTATTTTTCTAGATCTATAAAATACAGTTCCAACATAAAACATGTTTTGAACACCCAGCCCGGTGACAGTGTGATACAGTTATGGAATAAGGCAAGTTAGAGCACTTTTTAAGAACTAACACTTCAGAGCTAGCTCCTAAACCTTTACCCGCATATCATTCTGGGTGACTTTATTTATGAAATAACTATTATAAAATGCAAGACATTTTAAATGTTTTACAATGATTGGATTAGTATTAACTTTGTATCATAAATAAGTTAACAAATCAATACAGTACACAATACAGCAAGATTGACCAGAATACAGTGAAATAAAGAAAAATAAATCAACTTCTCATTTGATCTATTTCAACAATCATTCCTGACCAAAGCCGAGCAATCCTTCCCCTGAAGTACAAGCTGTAAACAGTAATCCTTAAAAAATAAACACGAATACTTTACAGTTTAGCATTTCCATACATTTACCTCAAAATGAAACTCTGGTATTCCCATTGCTTCAATTGAAGGTTAAAGCTACCCACTTGCTCCACAAGCTACATCTTTATGAGAGCTGCTACATAAATGCCACAATAACCCAAATGGTGCCCCACTTCCCTTTAGGCATACAATACATGTAGTACACTGTACAAGTTTCAAGGGAGCCTGAACCACAAGTCTGAGTTTTTTTATAGCTTCCGTTTTAGCCAAGATCTGTTGGACTTTCAGCATATCATAATGCCTATAGTTGATCAATTAAGAGTTTCATTCTCTTATCATATTACATATATACATTGTATGTACTGTATGTTGTATAGATAGGCTGATTTACAGTGAGGTTAAAAGTACATAGATTTACATTTCTAGGCTTGCCAACAATATAATCATCTAGTAGAAAGGGCTGTAAAGTGACCATTGCAGTGCTCTGATGACAGTTCTAAAAAAATATCAACTAGTTAGTAACATGTTAAAGAGCTTAGGACATAAAGTCAAGGGAGATGGACATATGGGTGGGTTAGTATACAGTAAGTGAACATGCACAACTTTTGCTAATAATTTAAGTCACAGAGAAATGTGTGGCATGGGTCTGCTGCACTGCTTTTTGTATTATAATACTGGTATGCTTTGAGCAAAAGGGCTATTACAAATATTAACACTGATTCAGCAAGTGGACGTTAGTATGAATGGAGAACACACAAATAGAAAATAGAAATCAATGACAGATATAAAGAAAGTATGTAGTAATGGCATACATGTTAACACATTGCATTATCATTTTGATTACCTGTTTGCTTAGAGCAGGGGTGTCAAATTAAATTTCATCACGGGCCACATCAGCATTATGGTTGCACTCAAAGGGCCAGTTGTAACTTTAAGACTATATAAAAATACATATACAAATATTTAATATATATAAAATAATGTATTACATTATTGCCTCTGAATTGGATTATTATCGGATATGGTAATAACTTCATAATTAACTACGTCTGAAAGCAGAAGTCTAGGGAAAGTAATTGCAAGTCTCTTCAGTAAGAATGTCACAAAATGATTTAAAAAGAAAAGCCAAATTAAGACATTTTGGAAAAAAAATCTAATTCTGAGAAAAAGTCAAATTCTAAGAAAAAAAAGCATATTTTGAAGAAAAAAAAGTCAAATTCTGAGAAAAAAGTCAAATTTGAGATGCATTGTGGGACATGTAGTTTATGGGCAACGTGCTTCTGTAAAGTAGCATGTAACCGTATAATAAACATATTATATTCTTTGCAAGCTCTTGTGGGGCCACATAAAATGAAGTTGCGGGCCGGATTTGGCCCCCGGGCCTTGAGTTTGATACCCCTGGCTTAGACCATCCATGACAACTTGAAAAATCTAATTTCAAAATGATTACACTAATCAAATCCCATGATGAGGATGAGTGATGGCCATGACCACAGGCGGTGGTTTTGTCCTAGTATTAATTAGAGTATGACATGTTAGAAGGATTAGGAAATGAAGCCGTGTTTGTGTTACAAACTCATGTTAAGATGCACTTAAGGTTTGGCAGCAAGGCAGTGGACAGGCAGTTATGGAGGAGACATTTACAGTTAAACACAGACAGTGAAAGTGACTCAGACAAATAAATAATTCTCAATACAGTGACACAGACACACACAATGTGACATACTGCAGAGAGAAAAACAGGGATGAAAAGAAAAAGGAATTTTAAAATGAATGGGGGGAAAAAGTATGGGATACAAAGAGGCTTCTGTTAAAAGGTGTTGTTGCTAAGCATTTAAAAGTCTGGTAAAGTCAAAGTAAATTAAGTCACAGTCTGGGTTTTTTAAATAAAGTATGTGGAAGAATTGTAATTTGAATGTCATGGGATTATGCTAAATGTAATAAAAAAAAACAGTAGCCTATATAAAAACAACAACCGAGATAACAACAGTGACAGTAGCCAGAGGAGCACAGTACTTCAGATCACATAGAGCCGCGTATCGGTGATCAAATATGATATTTTCGCAACTCCGAATCACAGCTGAAGACTAAATGGGATCAGAGGAGAGAGGCTGTTAGTGTGAGCAGACTCATGCAAAGAGCTGGAGTGGATCTGTCTGGTCACCACACTGCTGTTTCTCTTCAGCCGGTACCTGAGGTCACCTGCAGGAAGAGGGCAAGAGAGGGAGAACTTTCTTTAAGTTCCATGTATCATTTCTTTGTATTAATAACACATTATAACTTAACCTTATTAGTTTAATATATTGTTAATATATTGTTGTTGTTTGGTATTTTTTTTGCACCATTGGTTAAAGTAACTCAACTATATTCGTATGAATTTGTCATACAATGAGAGAAGATGATCATAATTGAGTTGTTAACACAAAGCGTCACTAGTCGACTTGCCCGTGTTGGTTTTAATCTGTATTCTTTATTTATGTGACATTAGTATTTCATGTTTTATTCTGCTTTTCTGTTATGTGACATTTCTGTATTGTCTGTTTAAATGTTTTTTTTATGTGGTCTCTGTGCAGTCTAAAGGATGGAAATGTTGTTATAGTAATTGTGAATAAAATGTGGAAGAAAAAGTTATTTGCAATGGTAACACTTCACATAAAAATGTCCGTCGCCCAGACTATCCTGCTGTGTTGATTGTAATGGTAATATCTGTCCTACTCTCATTCTAGTTATGTGGTCTCACTGCCCTATATCAACCCATGATAAGAATAACTAGAGAATGCAATTCCTGAAGAAATTGCTAGTGGGAATGGTTTATGCTGAAAAGCTGACGCTAAACTGCTATGCTGAAATGTAATGTGTAAGAAGAAAGTGAAGAATTTAGATTGAAATGATACATGAACACTGGGTGCTTGAATGTGTGATGAGAGAAGAAAAGAAAGTGAAAAGCAGCAGAATATTTGAACTGCAAACTTTTGAACTAACTTGATGGCGAATTATCTGTCGCCATGGCAACGGCATTTGATGACACACCATAAAACGCTTAGATGCGTTGATGGCTGCATCGTTACCAAACCTGTGAAGTGTTGGGCCATTTCGAGCATTTGAACTGAAGTTGTGAGAAAACCGTGTTTCATAGTGAGCATTGTGTTGCCAAGGCAACGGCATTTGAAGAAATCTTAAAACTGTCAAATAGATGTTTTCACGGCTGGACACATGTCACATGTGAAGTTTGAGCACTTTAATAGGAGTTATAGCAATATAGCGTTTTACGGGCTGGGATGCGTTGCCATGGCAACAGCTTTTGAGGAAAACTCACTAATGGCACACAGACATGTTGAAGGCTGGACCATTAACCATTACCTGAAGTCTGCTGCTCTGAGCATGTGAGTTGGAGTGATGACATCATCGTGTTCCATGACACAGGTGTTTATATTTGAGCTAACGAGGTGTGCAGAGATCACAGGTTTCCATTGTTCTGAATGAGAGATAAACCTCTTACATGTGAACGTAAGAACCGTAACAGATATCGGTGAAATTTCAACGCGTGAAGCATGTCAAGGAACTTGAGCATCTCAAGTGTAATTTTTGTGTACTTTCGGGTTAATAATGTGGCCTTTTTGGCAGATTAACTAAAGGTGTGCGGCTGCTGCCGTGAGTAAAGATCAGCTTGAATTTACAATTGGCTTTAATGGAGACATGTTGAAAGTTTTTGTCACCTCATGCCCTCAAGAGGCATTTTGTTTAATTATTTTTGCCTAATTATTTTTCATTTTTCAAGCTACGAGATGTTTTCCTACATTTGTCATGAAAAAATTATGTCTCAGGAGTGTAGGGTTTGGGAATTATGGCAGGTTTGAAAACAAATATGAAGGCGAATTTCAAGCTGTCCTCCACTCTAGCTTTGAGATCACACACCTTATGGAGCTGGTCAATACACACTAATGTTAAAATCTGAAGAAGGGCTCTTTACCAAGGTCTGAACAATGTTTAATATCTCTAAAAGTATGAATCAGATTTAAAAGTTGTTTAACACGAATAATGTCAGAAAGATGTGTAACATTTTAAAGTTGGAATGAGGTTTCTGAGTGAAAGTATGAAGGAACAGTTAGCAGTTGAAGTCGCATGAAGATTTTTCAAGTCTGAAGAGTTTCTCCATTGACTTCCATGTTAAAAATGGGATGTATCTCTGGAATTATGAAAGTTATGAATGATAAAAGTAATAGCCATTTATTCCCGACCGAGCTGAACGTTTTGATGTTTGAACGGAGTTTCTGCGATGTTCAATGTGGGAGAAGAAGTGGCGCAAAATAACAAATAATTTTGTGCGTAGCATAACAGATAGTTGGAATGCTGTGTCAGCATTCCAACTAAACTATCATACAAATAAATAAATGAATGCTGCTTTTTTAAACATTCTTGCATCATCGAGACAGGACATGTATCAGCAGACCAGAGTCAGAAAAGTTATGGATGTGTTACCTGGGAGATGTTGACTCCGGTCAGTTTCTCCACGGCGGCGGGGAGGCGGACCATGATGTCCATCACCTCTCCTGACAGTTTGGCTGCGCCCACCTCCCCCCCCCCACTGGACACCATGGTGATCTTATTGGCTTCACACAGAGGCCGGCTGATCTCTTCTGCCATCTAGTGGGTGACACAGATCTTACCAAAAACTTTCAAATGAGGGTGTATACTGTATACAAAGTGTAAATGGCTGTTATGGAGCTTCATTATGGTGCCATCTCTCACCAGAGGCAGTTTCTCCAGCAGCATGTCCACCATGGCTCCATCCTTGTACTGTTGGAAGGCCTCTGCCTTCTTGGCCATCTGCTCCGCCTGAGCGCGACCTTTGGCCTCCACGGCAAACGCCTCGGCTTCACCTTTCATCTGAAGGAGACAAGGAACGTACTACCTTAGGGAACCACAAAGGGAAACTCCCATCCCAACATGATATCCACTTTGAACTATTTAGAAAGAGAGCGGAGATGGATTCAGCTGCAGAGATCTGTGACTCACCCTGATGGACTCGGCTTCAGCCTCCGCCTCCATGATCATCTTGAGACTGGACAAAGAGAGAAATGTAGAGTTATATAGAGACAGATGGTTCAGCCAGTCGTGAATTGGGTTTGTTTTCTTAAAAACTATTTGTCAGTGGCTGTAAAATACTCCACCCCGTCTTCTTTTAATCAGTGTGGGTAAGTACATGTATTCAATGTAGCTTTTTGAGCTTTTTTACGAGTGTTTATCAGTCCTGCAACTGTAAAGAATGTTTCCATATCATTCAGTTATACCTTACTACATTTTAAAAAGGCAAATATTGTTTTACTTCACTGCATTTCTTTGACAACTCTAGTTGCCTGTTACTTTGAAGATTCAGATCTATAGTCTTTCATAACCCTTCAACAACAGAGATTGTAAAACACAGGGGGTTAAATCTCAGTACTAAAACTGAAAGGCCGCCTGCCCTTCACAACACCTCACTGTAGTTTCAGAAGAGCAGCTGTTAGTGAACTTGAGTCTCACCGCTGAGCTTCAGCCAGCTTCTCCAGGCGGTACCGCTCAGCGTCTGCAGGTTTCTTCACCTTGGCCTCCAGCTCCTTCTCCCTACGGGTGATCTCCTGCTCCTGCAGCATGATCTGCTGCGTGCGCTCCACCACCTGGACCTGCATTTTCTCCTCCTCTATGCGCTGCTTCGTCTTGGCCACCTGGAAGACACACAGTACATGATTCATGTAGTATTTCGTACAGCTTTAAATCCGGTCAGGTTCCACTGAACAAACTCTTTTGAACCTCCTGTGTACCTGCAGCTGGTAGGCCATCTCCGACTCCGCCTTCTTAGTGTTCACCTCCAGGTCATAGGCTGCCTTCTTCAGCTCATAGTCCCTCTGAGCCCTCGCCATGTCGATCTCATTCTTGTACTGAGCCGAGACTTTCTCCTGCATCGCATGAGCCTCCTGCAGGGACGCAGAGACGAACAGAGTAAGGAGGCGGAAAATAGGGATCAACGGTAATCACTCTTGTGAATCATATATTAGCATACAAATGCTAAAAGTAGCAACAACAATTTTGACGGTTAACTGAGCAGAACAGATTTAGGAAAAAATGACTAAAAACTGATTTCTACAGAGAAGATGATCATCACAATATAAAGAAACCCGGTTTATGTCCTGATTTACATTTTGAGAGGAACAACAATATCCTGTGGGATGGGGGCCACGTGATATATCTCACCCTGATCACAGCATCTCTCTTGTTCTTGGCCTCTCCAATGCGGGCGTCCTTCTGAACCTGGGCTGTTCGAGCCTTCCCCAGTGAATGCAGATAATCCTGAGCACCAGAAAGAGATGTTAGTTGTGCGATCTTCATTCACTGAACAAAAATATAAACGCAACACTTTTGTTTTTGCTCCCATTTTTCATGAGATGAACTCAAAGATCTAAAACATTTTCTATATACATAAAATAACCATTTCTCTCAAATATTGTTCACAAATCTGAAAAAATCTGTGATAGTGAGCACTTCTCCTTTGCCGAGATAATCCATCCCACCATCACAGGTGTGGCATATCAAGATGCTGATTAGACAGCATGATTATTGCACAGGTGTGCCTTAGGCTGGCCACAATAAAAGGCCACTCTGAAACGTGCAGTTTTGCTTTATTGGGGGGGTCTGGGGGGGTCCGAAAACTGGTCAGTATCTGGTGTGACCACCATTTGCCTCACGCAGTGCAACACATCTCCTTCGCATAGAGTTGATCAGGTTGATGATTGTGGCCTGTGGAATGTTGGTCCACTCCTCTTCAATGGCTGTGCCAAGTTGCTGGATATTGGCAGGAACTGGAACACGCTGTCGTATACGCCGATCCAGAGCATCCCAAACATGCTCAATGGGTGACATGTCCGGTGAGTATGCTGGCCATGCAAGAACTGGGATGTTTTCAGCCTCCAGGAATTGTGTACAGATCCTTGCAACATGGGGCCGTGCATTATCATGCTGCAACATGAGGTGATGGTCGTGGATGAATGGCACAACAATGGGCCTCAGGATCTCGTCACGGTATCTCTGTGCATTCACAATGCCATCAATAAAATGCACCTGTGTTCGTTGTCCATAACATACGCCTGCCCATACCATAACCCCACCACCACGATGGGCCACTCAATTCACAACATTGACATCAGAAAACCGCTCACCCACACACGCTGTCTGCCATCTGCCCTGAACAGTGAAAACCGGGATTCATCCGTGAAGAGAACACCTCTCCAACGTGCCAGACGCCATCGAATGTGAGCATTTGCCCACTCAAGTCGGTTACGACGACGAACCGGAGTCAGGTCGAGACCCCGATGAGGACGACGAGCATGCAGATGAGCTTCCCTGAGACGGTTTCTGACAGTTTGTGCAGAAATTCTTTGGTTATGCAAACCGATTGTTGCAGCAGCTGTCTGAGTGGCTGGTCTCAGACGATCTTGGAGGTGAACATGCTGGATGTAGATTCCTGGGCTGGTGTGGTTACACGTTGTCTGCGGTTGTGAGGCCGGTTGGATGTACTGCCAAATTCTCTGAAACGCCTTTGGAGACAGTTTATGGTAGAGAAATGAACATTCAATTCACGGGCAACAGCTCTGGTGGACATTCCTGCTGTCAGCATGCCAATTGCACGCTCCCTCAAAACTTGCGACATCTGTGGCATTGTGCTGTGTGATAAAACTGAACATTTCAGAGTGGCCTTTTATTGTGGCCAGCCTAAGGCACACCTGTGCAATAATCATGCTGTCTAATCAGCATCTTGATATGCCACACCTGTGAGGTGGGATGGATTATCTCGGCAAAGGAGAAGTGCTCACTATCACAGATTTTTTCAGATTTGTGAACAATATTTGAGAGAAATGGTTATTTTGTGTATATAGAAAATGTTTTAGATCTTTGAGTTCATCTCATGAAAAATGGGAGCAAAAACAAAAGTGTTGCATTTATATTTTTGTTCAGTGTAACTTAACCAAGATACATCATCATTTTTGCTGCAGCTCTTTCTGTTGACAACAAACCCATACACCACAATCACCACCTTCCAGTGTTACTCTCTGCTATATAACATGTGCAATATTATTATTATTAATAATGTTCTATAATAACGTGCAATTACGTATCTGCCACTACGACTTTTTGCACTGTTAATATTTACATTAATTATGTGACCGTCTATGTTTCCTGCACCGTTAGTGTACAGTTTTATTATCATGCTGCTGTGTTTATTGTATTTTTGTAACTCTGGCACAACAATTTCCTTCGGGATAAATAAAGTCCTATCTTATCTTATCTCTTATGCCTCCGCCAACCTGTCGAGATATGTTTGATGATCTAATCAGTTCTTCCTTGTGGCCATGTGGACTGTTAGGCCACATTTTGGAGGATTTTTTTCAATCTATCCCTGAGAGATCGCACACACTACTCTTGACCTTTGACCCTCAAATTCTAACCAGTTTATTCATAAGTGAGAGTGTGTGTCTAAGCTATTCCCTCAAGGCGTCCTAGAGATATCGCGTACACGTGAATGAGAGGCACTGACAATCATATGGCCAAACATAATGCCTCCTGCCTTGGCTTGTAATGGCTCGGGGCAAAATATAGTGAGATGTGCACGTTGATGGCCAGTGTCAACTTTTGGTGTGCAATTATTTTCCTTGAATTAGAAGGTAAATTGGTCGTCAATTTGTTTAAAAGAATAAAAGGACCCTGGCAAACAAACAGCAAATAAACATCATTCATTCATTAATCAAACGTTTTTTTAGTGGACGTCAGATTCAAATGGCTAGTGAAGGGCTAGCCGACAAAGAGTTGCAATTATACATTTGGAAAAAGACACATTAATAAAGATATGAGAAGATAAGTGGGTACCTGGTCGTCGTGAACGTCTTTGAGCGTGTAGCTGACCACGCTGATGCCCATGTTGACCAGGTCAGAGGAGGCCACCTTAAAAACCTGCTCCGAGAACTTCTTCCTGTCCTTGTAGATCTCCTGTAGGAGGAAGAAGTTCAGTGTCTCTCAAGGTCATGAAAGCATCAGAACTATACAAGCTATTATTTCAGATATTCAACCTTGTTAGAATCAATGTGACATAAACAAACCTTTAACATGAGCTTTTCCATCTTATACTCACTGAATGCAACTAAGAACAATGACATATTTGAAACCGAGTACATTTACAAGGCAAGTTTATTTTAAGTTAAAGCCTTTTATTGTCATTATACAAAAAGTACAACGAGATTCAGAGTGCAACTCTGTCCCAGTGTGCAAAAACTAGACATACATAACATTAAAAACACGGCAGTAGGACAGACAACATAAGCAATCATACAGGGGGAATACATAGTTAAAGATATTGATATAAAAATAGTATATCATTTTTAAAGTGCATTCAAAGTGTGTATATGTGTGGAGATGGTTACGGTTATTGCATTAAGTGTGGTGGTTGAGCAGCCTGACGGCCCAGGGGTAGAAACTGTTTTTGAGTCTGTTTGTCCGTGACTTGAAGCTCCTGTCTCTCCTCCCAGAAGGCAGGAGAGAGAACAGTCTGTGACCTGGGTGAGAGCTGTCCTTTATTCTTTTGCTCTGCTGAGGCAGCGGGAGGTGGACATGTGTTCCAGAGAGGGCAGGGGGCAGCCGATGGTTTTCTCTGCCATCCTGATCACTCTCTGCAGGGCTTTCTTGTCCGCAGCTGAGCATCCTGCATACCACACAGAGATGGAGTATGACAGCACGCTCTCGATGGTCGCCCGGTAGAAGGACACCAGCAGCTTCTTGTTGAGTCTGTTTCTCCGAAGCACCCACTGGAAGTGAAGTTGCTGCTGGGCCTTCTTAACTGCTGCAGTGGTGTGTGCTGTCCAGCTGAGGCTCTCCAAAATGTGTACCCCCAGGAACGTAAAGGTGGAGACCCTCCACTCTCTCTCCATTGAGGTGAAGGGGGGCGGGTTCTGGACGGTGTTTTCTGAAGTCTATAATGATTTCTTTTGTTTTGCTTACAGGTTGATACAGGTTGTTTGCTGAACACCACGCAGACAGCTTCTGGATCTCGTCTCTGTATGCCGACTCGCCGTCTCCCTTATATATTTGACCGACCACAGTGGTGTCATCTGCACATTTTATAACGGAGTTGGAGGGGTGAATGGGAGAGCAGTCGTGTAGAGTAGAGGGCTCAGCACGCAGCCCTGCGGTGAGCCAGTGCAGAGGGTGCGGGTGGAGGAGCAATAAGGGTCTATTTTCACTGTCTGAGGACGGTCTGTTAGGAAATTGTTTATCCAGGCGCATATGAAGGTAGTAGGTTTTTGAATCCCTTCGTTTAATTAACACCCTTACCTCCACAGTCAGGTGGGCGATGATGGCCCGCTGGTGTCCCTCCAGCGTCTCCAAGGCGATCTGAGCGATCTCTGCTTCTGACTTCCCCATGAACATTTGGCAAGCTGCAGCCAGCATCTGTTTGTTCTGACCCTGGATCTTCATCTGTGGGAAAAAGCAACGTTTTTAATATTAAAACTGAAAAATATTGCTGTGTTCTTTCCCCATGGCAGCTCTTTTTCTATGCAAACCAATACCAGACACTCTGATAATAAAACAATCATAATAATAGCAAGTAGTGCTTGGAAATGTACCAATATGAGGACTACATATCTGCATTAATTTTGTAATTACATTTAATTTAGCTGACGCTTTTATCCAAAGCGACTTACAATAAGTGCATTCGACCAAGAAGATACAAACTTGAGGAGAACAGAATCATATAAGTACATCATGTTTCATAGAGCCAAAACATTTCAAGTGCTACTCAACTGGCTTTAGATAAGCCAGTCCTTTGTTAGTATGTAAGTGCTTTATTAGTATATAAGTGGTTTTTATTTTGTTTTGTTTTCATTTTATTGCTCGAAGTGGTAATATCACACAAGTTGAATTAAAAGCTGCATTATAATAAATAGTGTTCTGTACTTACCCGACTCTGTATTATTTGCTTTTAGCCACTTAAGGCATTGCAGCCACATTCCTGAAGATTATTTATCAAAAACCTCATTGTGTAAATAGTAGTCACCCCTACAACATCTTGGCAATATCAATATTGAGGTATTTTGTCACAAGATATTGTGATATTTGAATCTGTTGTTACATTTGCCTGAAGTACATACAAATAGGAAAATGATTGACTAATGCTGAGATTTGAAAAGCTACAACAGGCTCCCATCTGCCACATTTACTATCTGTTTTTCTCTCTTCTCTTTATCACTGTTTTAATATTTTTTGTAAGGCACTTTGAAATGTGCTATATAAATGAATTTGCCTTGTTTGGTGAATGTAACTTTCGAAGAGATGAGGATGAGCCATAATGAACAAACTCACTGAGTGTATACACAAACCTTGCCTCTTTATTATAAAGTGTATCCGGGTTAAGATGTAAACGGACTGTTTTTTCCCTTCTGATGACCCTAAGGGACTATTTGTCCTTTACTCTAGACCTTTCCCCCTAGGAAACTCCCTCCTGCTGATCCCTCTGCAGGAGGGATGCCCCACTGACCTGGGCTATCCCGGTGACGGAGACAGGCACCCCATGGCGGGTGTACACTTTATCGCTCTTCACATTCAGAGTCAGCGTGTTCAGAGAAATCCTGGAGAAAGGCAGGGTGAGACAGAAAGGAAATGATGATTATTGATTTAATATCTACTGCCCTAATGGTATACATTAAGGTTATTTCCGCTATGTACTCCTATTGAGATTCCAGCTAAAGAAAAAAGGCCTGTCCTGCCTGCAGGCTTGATCGATATCAAATTGCTGTTGTGAGATGTTAGTTGTAGACAAACAGGTAAGCAATGGTTTGTGTAAAAAATGAATTACATTATTAGACAAGAAAATGATGCTCCTAATCATTTGTATCTGCTAAGGAGGAGGAATATGACCACCGTTTCCAGGAGTCCATCAATCATCCTGGGATTTTGATCACATTTGGTGATGACTTGTATATGGTTTGTTAGTTACCTTTCAATAAAATATCCTGTAGTGCAAGCTAATCTTCTTTGCCAAACCAGGTCAGTTAAAAACATGACATTACATTGCATTTAGCCGCTGCATTCTGGATGAGCTGCAGAGGTCGGATGGCACATGCAGGTAGACCAGCCAGGAGGGAGTTTCAGTAGTCTAGGCGTGAGAGTCTAGGCGAGAGTTGTCGTAGTCTAGGCGTGAGAGTCTCGGCGTGAGTTGCAGTAGTCTAGGCGTGAGATGAAAAAGCACCAATGTCAGGAATAAAGATGGACAGAAAACAGTAAACATTCATATTTGCCGACCTCTGTAACTGCTGGATGCACGGGATGACGAACACTCGGCCTCCAGGTATCATCAGTGGAGGAGAACGACAAAACCCTGGGACACATAAAAGATCGAGCAGAGCCTCAAGTCAGACGTCAAAGGTTGAGTGATGTGAACAAAATATTGCAACATCAAGTTGTTATAGTATTAGATGTTGTAGCATGTTCTACTTCAAAATAAGACAGCCAACTGGATAAATAGAAATACTAATCTCTGCTAACAAAATGATCAACTAGATAATGTTAAATATTTGTTAAGCCCCATTTTGAATGGATGGAAATGAATGAAAAGCAAGAATGATACATTTGATTATGGTCTTTTTTTGATGAAGAAAGATGATTTATATAGGCCTAATTGTACCTGACACCACCATAGCCTCGTTAGGACCACAGGTGTAGAACATGATGGCTGATCCTCTTTCAAACTGAAAAGGAAAGAAAGTTGTGGAATAAAATAAAATAAAAATACTGAGTCACTATTAAATTCCCACCTTGCAAACACTCAATTTAATAAAATAAGTGTTTGGACATCTTCTATACAAACACATGTGTATTATTATATTAAAATATAAGGCCTCAAAAAGTAGCCGTTGTATGTACTGTAACTTGGCTTGGGTATCTGAGAGCAGACCAGCATGGATAGAATATAATTTACACAAATGTTACGCAGTAAAAATGGTCTAAAAGCCATTGAAATAACTGGAAACCCCACACATTAGAGCAGTAAGAGAAATGTGTGTTATATTACTATGTGCATTTTGCTGGCGGCTAGCTGTTTAACCATTAACTCAATCAATTTGACTATGTATGTTTACAATCGACAATGGCTGTGGATAGAGACGTCAAATAGAGACACACTTACCGGCTAGAAAATAAATGATGTAGTTTATGTAGAGTAAGGTGATAATGGTGGAATAAATAGCGGTCTGTTTTGGGAACAATTATTGTAATTTAGTCCCAGGTGACGTTTATTCGCGTTTGACAGCAGCTGAGATGATGCGTCCATGAACACAACATTGCAGCTCAGTGGTTTTTATTCAGCACGCCATCTCTCACCCTGTGAGCGGCCGCCATCTTGTGGCGGAGTGGATAACTGCAACTAACACACTGTTTATTTTGGGAAGCATGTTCAGTGCTTTGCTACATTCATGTGCTTCCCTTCTTAAAACAGTGGTGTAAAAACTACAATCTTGTACTTAAACCAAAGTAGCATTACATAATTGTAGAAATACCATAACAAGTAAAAGCCTGGTATTCAAACGTCTACACTGCTTTTGGGAATGAGTAATTATTGAACCCCTCTGGAGAACAAACGTATTTGTGTAGGTTTTCCTTGACTTGTTTGTATAGTGTATATTTAGGTTTGTATGCACTTTGCTATACAAAGTTGGAAAAAAAGTGTGCAAAAAAACTTAGGGTGATCTAAAATATACACAATAGGCTACGACGCCAAAATCAGGTTGACAAGTTATTTTCTTCATTATAAAATATACAAATATCTACCCATTCTATTCTTCTTTACTCTATTGTTTCATTTAATTTAGCTGGGCATCAAACTTATGCTTCATATAGGCTCCAACGGGACAGTGATGACAAAATCCTTCTTCTTTTCCGTTCCTTGAAAGAAAACTCTGTCCTTTCAGCCAATCAGCACCGGGGCTCCAACAACTTCAGCCAATCATTACCGTGCTCAGAGTGACGGCCGCATCCCAACACTTTAGCCCCGCCTGCAGGATTGTCCCACCGTGCAGTGCAGCCTTCAGCCTGCCTGTCAGTTGGTCAGCAGCACCTCTATCTCTGTGCCAACACTTTACTCATCACCAAATTACAGCCGTCATGAGGGCAATTGTGCACATCCAGGCCGGCCAGTGCGGGAACCAGATTGGTGCAAAGGTAAGAAAAACATCAACCCTTTTTTTTTTTTCATGATTAGCAACTAAGTTAGTTGCTTTCTTGTCAAGACATGTATATGGCATTCTTAACACTTTTAAAGAGGCCTTTCTTTTGTTGTATGTTATGAGAAAAAATCAACTGCTTCACCATAAATATCTACACCTGTATATTATTTATTGTAAGGCAAGGCAAGGGCAAGGCAAGGCAAGGTAAGTTTATTTATATAGCACTTTTCAACACAAGGCAATTCAAAGTGCTTTACAAAAAATGAAAGACATTAAGAAAAAGGCAGAGAAAGAATTGTAAGGATATAATGGCCCTTTATTTGCACTCCATCCTGTTGTTTCATAGACTCATTAAAACATTTAATGTGTTCATGTTTCTCTGCTAGATCGCAAATGTGATCACTTGTTTAATATGTCTTTTTCATTTTGAGTAACAGACATAGCAAATGTTCCACAACAATCTTTGTTGAACAAGAAAGTATCATCTTTATAGCCTACCCTTAAGAAACAATACTTAAATTAGTATTTCTTTAAGTTGTAGGTTTTTTTTGTCACCAACATGATTTGTTTTCAGTGCAAGCTACATTATCTAAAGCAGGGGTTCTCAAAGTGCGGCCCGCGGGCCAATGGCGGCCCTCGGAAATGTTTCTGGCGGCCCGCGATAGTTAATGTGACACGCTGAAATGCATGCGTTATATTTTAATCCTCCATGGTTGTATCTAGTAAGAAGTAGAATGAGTAGCTTTCCAGCGGTATCTCCTGTGAGACTGTAACCAGGGCACAGCAGCCAATATGGCCGCTCAAAGCAGCTTGACTTTACACTGTGTGGGATTGGTGGATTTGTGTGTCCGTCAAGGAAATCTCGGCCGGCAGCCATCATCGTCTGAAATGACCAATGGACATCGAGAAATCACTAAGGGCCTACCCACCAAGTAAAAAAAACATAAACCACGTGTCTCCCATTAGTTTACATATGTGAGGAGAGAGAGAGAGACAGAGAAAATGGCTAAAAAAAACTTTACAGTTGCCGACTTCGCTAGAGATTTTTTTCGCTAGCAGCAGTGAAGATAGAGCCTCAGAACCTGAAGTCTTCGACTCTTCTGAAGAAGCAGAATACAAAGACAACAACAAGGATCCATTTGGACATGGGTAAGTGTAAATATTACAGTAATAGTGTACTGGCAATGTGTGGGGAATACCGCGAAAATGAACAATAGGTTTATTGATATATATTTTGTATCGATAGTCATGAACTTTTTATTGGAACAAAATAGACTCTCCATTAGCAAACGTTTACTCTGTGTTAACGTTATTTTGGTGTGTAAAAGTGAGATTACATGTGTAGATGATTAAATTAATCATGTATTCGTCCCACAACGGAGACATTTACAGTGACATGTTTTTGCCATCGATTATTTTTATCATACTGTTCTGTACAGATGAGACTTTGTCATAGATTTATTTACATGTGTGCCTGTTATTATTTTACCGTCCTGTACAGATGAGACTTTGTAATCAGATGTAGCCTATGTATATGTGTTTCTGTGATTTTATACTGAATGTAAAGTAACTGGAAATACCTGTCTGTGTGTGTGTGTGTGCGCGTGTGAGAGAGAGATCGAGAGAGACTCCTTCTGCAACCTCCCAAACTCTCCATCTGCGGCTGCCACCAGGTCAAGATACACCTCAGCACAAAGGCTCCACCACAGCCATCACCTTCAACCCAGCCAGCAAGGAGGTCTCGTGGAGGTCTCGTATAGCACTTGTACCCCCCACCTACACAGCAGCCCATGCACCATCACCCCCACCTACACAGCAGCCAGACCCACTGTCTTGGAAGACAGACAAAGACCTTGACACTGTCTTGACATTTATAATGAATAGTTGGTTGAAAGTTCTGATGTTCAATATTGTAAATAGTGAGATTTCCCAGTTTCTTATATTTATATAAATAGTTGGTTGAAAAAAACATATTTATAATAAATTATTGGTTGAAAAAAAAAGGTTGAATGCTCAATTTGTATTTGTACACATCACATGAACCTTGGTATGTAATATGAAGTCATTATTCAGTCCTAATGTATCTCAGTTCCTGCTGTGGTGAAAGTAGAGTGATAAACACCTGTTTCACTCAAAATTTGAATTTAATGTTTTTCATTTTAGACATGAATAACACATTTATATACAGTGTAATTCAAATATTTCACTGCTTTTGTGATCCTAGGACTTTGGTAACCAAATCTAAAACACCAAAACAATTCGATCACATGAGTAAATTTGTGTTTTCACAAGAGTTTTGAAGATTTTCCAAAAATCGGATTTCACATTTTAAGCTTTTGAGCTACTTATCTCATCAAACAGTGCTCTAAGGTGAGCAATATGCATATATAGCAAGACCAGAGATTGTCCTGAACATTTTGATATTTAACACATGGGGTGCCATGTTAGAAAAAATACATTTAAAAGGTGATTTAAGAAAACATCTAAAAATCGAGAAAATACCCTTAGACTCCAGAGGGTTAAGAATGGTAAAACTGCGCCCCCTGGGTTGTCATTCCTAAATTATGAATGACAGCTTGTGGAAAGTTTGCTAGACTACTGGTTGCATGGCAATTAGGCATCTCGCGAGTTGCGGTAATTGGTTAGTACAATAAAGAAAGGATTTGTTTTGGAATTATTTTGTGTTCCGTTTTTTCTTCAATCCAATATTGGGTACCTAAATTGGCCCTCACTTATCAAAAACTTTGAGAACCCCTGATCTAAAGGAAATGTATGTGGCACTTTTATTACACATTTAATTTTAACATGGCTTTTGCTCACATTTATCAGTAAAACTGTGAAATAACATTCAAGTCACAATCAAAATGGAAATTAAAAACAAGAACCACACTTAATCCTATTGTGGGTGATAAACTACTGTAAGTACCTGACTGATACAAAGGGGCAGACAGAATCAATGTTGAATGATCTCAGTGAAGTGAATAATATAAAAGCACCACAAAGTACAGTAAAGTCTACCCATAGCCCAACAAGCACTCTAAACTAGTTTGTATTGTAGTGTTTAATATAGTGGGTGAAACAATAGAAGATTGAAGCTACTATAGCCAACCAGAAAGAACAGCCAATAGGATTTCTGGGATGAGAACTAATCATATCTTGTCTATGAATGCAGCAATTCACACATTAGGAACTGTTGACAAAACAGTGGCTTATGTTTATCCGCAATTAATGAAGCGGGCCAGACTGCAGCAGAGGCGCAGGACCAGCTGCTGTCGTCCGCCCAGAGGGCAGGGTCTATGTCCCTGAGGAAAAAAGACAAGTAGAAAACAAGAGGGAGAAAAGAAAGGAGAACTTTGCTGAGGCAGTGCGGAGGAACGCAGCAGGAGGGGGCTGTAAGGAGGGGGGGGGGAGATAACAAGTGGATCAGTGTCTGCCCTAAGAGCACAGAAGAGGTCATTTAAATAGCTGCTCACATGCACTGTAAACTCAATAAACCTTGTTTACACATGGCGCTACAATTATAAAGTAATTATCTGCTAAATTAAAATAATGTTATCGGCATTTATTATGCAGCTCTTTAAACGTCCTGTTCCTTCAGTTCCTAGACATCCACTGTCAGTCAAAAACACTTGACTCAGCAGTGGCTCAGTCAGTAGGGGCTTGGACTGTGAGCCGTAGGGCTGCCGGTTCAAGTCCCCGAACAGACCTAAATATGGAGTGTGGACTGTTACTTTGAGTAGGTCCCAGTTCAATCAATCAATCAATCAATTAATCAATCAATCAATGTTTATGTAGGCCTACATAGCCCAATATCACAAATGCTACATTTGTCTCAGTGGACTTCACAGTTTGTACAGAATATCAGTATGACAATACGACACCCTCTGTCCTTAGACCCTCACATCGTACAAGGAAAAACTTCCGGAGAAAAACCTACAGTTTAAAGAGGAAAATGGGAGAAACCCATTTATGGCAGTTCACCTCCTGGGCCCTGCCGTGGTGCCCTTGAGCAAGGCACCGGACAACCCCCTCCCCCCCACTCCCATTGCTCCCCGGGCGCTGTGCAATAGCTGCCCACTGCTCCTAGTACTAGACTCCTGGTACTAGGATGGGTTAAATGCAGAGAACACATTTCACTGTGTGCGCTGTGTGCTCTGCATGTGTGACCATTAAAGAGGGTTTCATCCCTCCGATTCAATTCGATAATTAATTAATTTAACAAATGAGTTGGCAAATATTTTGATAATCCACGTTTGATCGCCATTTTTTAAGTGAAATACTTTTTAACTTTTGGACTGTTAGTTTGGAAAAGACATCCCTTTTGGCTCTGGGATTTTATAACAGCTATTTTTTACTAGAGTTAGGGTTAACAGATCATAAGATGTTATGTTGAGTTACACCAGTACAGTAATCAAGTACACAATTAGTCATTTATTTACATATGTATTGCAGAGCATGATAATGCTGGTGCTGGGGTTGTATGCGGGGTAACTCAACATATGGGGGTGACTCAAACTCCACGACTCGATGGCCCTGATCTGTGAAAACAAGTGGAGGATTTAATGAGGCTGAGGTCATCCTCATTTCACAATGGATTAACTCTGCTTGAATTCACTCACTTAGCCAATCCAACCTAAATATGTTGCTAGCGTCTGACGTATAACTTATTAAAGATACAATACAATGTTACTTCAAACAGGTTTTGGTACTTGTTCCTGTTGCACATTTTAGTGCTAGTGTGAAACCCAAATGTACATCACATGTATATTAAGCCAGAATCAGTCAATGTAAGTGTTTCATTTAGTAAATTATGTCATTGTTCAGTGCTCGCCCAAGGCCAAAGATGGAGAGTGAAGATTAAAAATAAGATTTACTTGCCCTCCAATCTGTTACCTCTCTCACACACACCACACGCACGCACACACACACACACACACACACACACACACACACACACACACACACACACACACACACACACACACACACACACACACACACACACACACACACACACACACACACACACACACACACAGATCAGCACAACTTGTGGCTGGTAAAGAAAATCCTCGCCCAAGGCCAAAGATGGAGAGTGAAGATTAAAAATAAGATTTACTTGCCCTCCAATCTGTTACCTCTCTCACACACACCACACGCACGCACGCACGCACCCACACACACACACACACACACACACACACACACACACACACACACACACACACACACACACACACACACACACACACACACACACACACACACACACACACACACACACACACACACACACACACACACACACACACACACACACACACACTCAATGAAGGTCTTTAAACAGCAGAACGGGCTAAATCCAGAGAAGGCTCAACTCCTTCTTCCGTTTTTGTCCTGCTTTTAAAACCCCATGGACTTTGCTGGCCTGGTAGAGAACACTGATGAGACCTGCTGCATTGACAACGAAGCCCTTTATGACATTTGCTTCTGCACCCTCAAACTCACCACCTCCACCAACGGCGACCTCAACCACCTGGTGTCGGCCACCATGAGCGGGGTCACCACCTGCCTGCGTTTCCCCAGCCAGCTGAACACTGATCTGAGGAAACTGGCTGTCAACATGGTGCCCTTCCCCGTCTCCACTTCTTCATGCCAGGCTTCACCCCCTGACCAACAGGGGGAGCCAGCAGTTCCGCGCCCTCACGTTGCCCGAGCTCACCCAGCAGGTGTTCAATGCCAAAAACATGATGGCCGCCTGCGACCCACGCCACGGACGCTACCTGACGGTGGCCGCCGTGTTCCGAGGCCGCATGTCCATGAAGGAAGTGGACGAGCAGATGCTGAACGTGCAGAACAAGAACAGCAGATACTTCGTGGAGTCGTCCCAAACAACGTGAAGACGGCCGTCTGCGACATCCCGCCAAGCGGCCTCAAGATGGCCGTCACCTTCATCGGCAACAGCACGGCCATCCAGGAGCTGTTCAAACGCATCTCAGAGCAGTTCACTGCCATGTTCCGCCAGCATGGACGAGATGGAGTTCACCGAGGCGGAGAGCAACAGGAACGACCTGGTTTCTCAATCTCGAGTATACGCTTGCTTGGTAGCACATGTCTTCCGAGCGTCTTGCTTCAGAAGCAAGGCAAGAATACTTCCTGGCATTCGGAAAACAAAGAGTGGAACAGGCTAGCAAGTGTGCAGGTGTGCATCACATGAGAAGCCCCGCCTTACATTTTTCGCCACAGATTTGGGGAAATTGGTCCGTGCGCAAAGCAATGTGGGGATTTTAAGACCGTGGAGTCTACACATGTGCAGCCTCGAAATTTCTCGCTATGAAGTACGCCGGGCTCGGTAGAATTCCAAGTATGCTGGACATTGGAACAGTACTTCGGCGGCACTCGATGACGTAGTATGCTTGAAATAGTGGCTCTGGAGCAGCTTTACTCGAGATTGAGAAACACCCACAGTGTTTATTGTCATGTCTCGTTTTCCATTTCCTGTTTTATTTTGTACTTACCTCTTGTCTTTCATTTCAGGCCCTGTTTCTTCCTCTCCTTGTGTGTTGTTCCCACCATCATCAGTATCTGCCCCTGATTGTTTCCACCTGTTCCCACTCACCTCGTGTTTAAATATTCCTGTCTCTCCCCTGTCCTGTGTCAGTTCGTCTTGTTTGTTTCTCCGAATGGTCGTGCCAAGCCTCAGCTCAGAAAGGATCACTTTCACTCATGTCATGTTAGTTTTGTTAATTTTGTAGGCTTAAGTTTCTTTCTTAAGTTCTCTTTTTGTTATGCATAGTTTTGCCTCCTTGTGAGCGCTTTTTGTTAATTCCAGTACCTACTCTGTTAAAAGTAATTTCCTGATCTATGACATCAAAGATACTTTTTTTTACATTTAAGACTTTGTCTCTGGGTCGTGCATTTGGGTTCATCAGTTTGTGTCAAAGTCCTGACAAAATACAAAATGGTGGAAAAACAATTGCTGTGATTTAAAAAGAAAAAATGTATCAGACTGGATAAGAAAGAAAGCACACAATCTGAATTGGACAATGGAGGGATGGAAACTATGTGAAGGAACAGGAATACATAATTAATGTGACACCATGTTGACTTCGCCTCCCAACATCTTTTTATTCACCCTTAATTCTTGCAGGGTAGCAAATGCACAAATCAGAAGCACTTACTCTATGTCACTTTGATCACGTAAGAATATACCTTACTGTTTCCTGGAGGAAAAAAAAAAACACCAGGGAAAAAATAATGATGGAGGTTTATATTGAAAAGTTAAGTCCACCATGAAAACATTTGTTAAATGCTTGAATTGCTGATTCGAAATGCTATATTACACGTAAAGTCATTCACACCCCAAACCAGCTTATACATTTAGCCAAATAATCAAATTACATTACTTCTTGCACGAGAAACACTAGTGTGCACTCATTGTAAAATCAAGTTTTATTCCAGGCATAAAAGCATTTAAACGTTAGAGAAGTCAAAGAATGTCACTGTTAGAATCCCTATGACTGCTTAGGTTGTTTTGGGGAAACCAGGCCTGTAACCATGTAAGTGAGCCTCAGAAATGTGAAATCATGCCATTATCAGTGTTTATTGCTTTATTAGCTTAGAAGATGCACTTTAGAGATACATGTGAAATAGGTAGCAGTCTCCTCCCTGAGGCCTGAACTGTAGGCAAATCTACAACAATGTTAACTTGTATCGAGGAGAAGAAATGTCTCACTATTTTATTTCATTCAGTAGGTCCATAAATAAATGTATAGATATCATAAAGATATTTTGTAACTTGATAAAACATACAATTGTTTCAGTGCCTGTGGCCAATTCAACATATTATAACAATCATTTCAAATTCTGAAAATGTTCATTGAGACTAAAGGTCTGTTTCATTGAAAAACAAATTGTGTTAAGGTAAGGCAAGGCAAGTTTATTTATATAGCACTTTTCAACACAAGGCAATTCAAAGTGCTTTACCAAAAATGAAAGACATTAAGAAAATGGCATTTAAAATCAGTCATTAAAAAGAAAAGCTAATAAAAGAAACATTAAAAGAAAAAGTACATGGATAAAAGTTACAGTGCAGTTTAAGATATGAATAGTTCAATTAAAAGCAGCGGCAAAAAGACAAGTCTTCAGCCTGGATTTAAAAGTAGTCAGAGTTGCAGCGGACCTGCAGGTTTCTGGGAGTTTGTTCCAGATATTTGGAGCATAATAACTGAACGCTGCTTTTCCATGTTTAGTTCTGACTCTGGGGACAGAAAGCTGACCAGTCCCTGAAGACCTGAGAGATCTGGATGGTTCATAATTTAGCAGGAGGTCAGAAATGTATTTTGGGCCTAAACCATTCAATGCTTTATAAACCAGCAGCAGTATTTTGAAATCTATTCTTTGACACACAGGAAGCCAGTGTAAAGACTTCAGAACAGGAGTGATGTGATCCACTTTCTTAGTGTTAGTGAGGACTCGAGCAGCAGCGTTCTGAATCAGCTGCAGCTTTCTAATAGATTTTTTAGTGAGACATGTAAAGACACCATTGCAGTAGTCGAGTCTACTGAAGATAAAAGCATGGACAAGTTTTTCCAAATCCTGCTGTGACATTAGTCTTTTAACCCTAGATATATTCTTTAGGTGATAGTAAGCTGATTTAGTCATCCAAATCTTTTTTCTTGTTTTGTATCTATATCTACGCCGGGATCCGGAGTCAAGGCTGATCCTCTTGCTGTAGTCCTGTGTCTTGGATCCTCTATCCTGAGTTCTGGATTAAGTCGTGGATTTCGGGTCGTGGCTGAACCTGTCTCTGCGGTCCTGCCTTGGGTCAAGTCATGCTGCTTCCCTGATGGCTTCCACAGGATTGTAGCTGACATCCTCGTGGATTCATCTTCTTATTACAGACACATGCATTTCCTAACATTTGGTCTATATGTTGTAAAATGTATTATCTCTTCGATTTACACACGGCATCTATTGCACGTCTGTCCGTCCTGGGAGATGGATCCCTCCTCTGTTGCTCTCCCTGAGGTTTCTCCCATTTTTTCCCCTTAAACTGTGGGTTTTCTCTGGAAGTTTTTCCTTGTACGATGTGAGGGTCTAAGGATAGAGGGTGTCGTTTTTCTCATACTGATATTCTGAACAATCTGTGCTGTTGTATTTTCTGTAAAGTGTCTCTACTGTAGGCTATTTTTATTATATGTACAGCACTTTGGCTCGACCAAAAATCGTTTATAAATGTGCTATATAAATTAAACTTGATTTGATTTGATTAGTAACTGTTTTAATGTGACTGTTGAAACTCAGGTCAGAGTCCATGACTACACCTAGATTTCTGGCTTTATCTGTTGTTTTGAACATTGCAGGCTGAAGCTCAGTGCTAACTTTTAAACGTTCTGCCTTGGCTCCAAAAACCATTACCTCAGTTTTATCTTTGTTTAATTGGAGAAAGTTCTGACACATCCAGTCATTGATTTGTTCAATGCACTTACTCAGTGTTTGAATTGGAGCATAGTCTCCTGGTGAAATTGTTACGTAAATGTGTGTGTCATCTGCATAGCTATGGTAACTTATTTTGTTGTTCTTCATTATCTGAGCCAGTGGTAGCATGTAGACGTTAAAGAGAAGAGGCCCCAGGATGGAGCCTTGAGGTACCCCACATGTCATATTTGTCAACTCAGATGTGTATTTACCTATGGAAACAAAGTTGTTTCTGTCCTTTAAGTAGGATTCAAACCAATTTAGAACTGTTTCCGAAAGTCCCACACAGTTTTCCAGTAGGTCTAGTAATATGTTGTGGTCAACAGTGTCAAACGCAGCACTGAGATCTAATAATACTAACACTGAAGTTCTGCCACTGTCTGTGTTTAAGTGGATGTCATTGAAGACCTTTAAGAGCTGTCTCAGTGCTGTGGTTTGGACGAATGCCTGACTGTAACACATCAAAACAGTTATTTAAATGCAAGAAATTACTCAACTGTTGAAAAACAACTTTTCAATGATTTTACCTAGAAATGGCAGGTTTGATATGGGCCTGTAATTGTTCATTACTGAAGCATCTAGATTATTCTTTTTTAAGAGCGGTTTAATGACTACAGTTTTCAGGGCCTGTGGAAAAATACCTGAGTGAAGACATTTGTTTACTATATGAAGTAGATCTGAGGCCATGCAAGGCAAAACATCTTTGAAAAATCCTGTTGGAATAATATCAAGGCAGCAGGAGGAGGATTTCAGAAGTTGAATAATGTCCTCTAGGTTTTTATCATTAATCTGATGGAATTGTGTCATGATGTCTGAATTGATATTAGGTGGACATAGGGACAACACATTTGCTGTACCTGATGCAGAGGCACTGACTGCTTGTCTGATTTTCTGAATTTTGTCAGAGGCTACTGACACTGGGGGGTTTGTTAGTCTGTCGACGGTAGCAAACAAGGCACATGCGTTGTTTTTGTTTTTGGTAATGATGTCAGAGAAGAAAGACTGTTGTGCGTTTTTCAATTCCAAATTATAAAGGCCAAGTCTCTCTTTATAGATTTCAAAGTGAACCTGCCACCTGCGTTCAGCTTTTCGACACTCTCTTTTTTCTGTTTTCACGGTCATGGCCTTTCTCCATGGAGATATTTTCTTGCCAGTCACTTCCTTTACCTTAGTTGGAGCAGTGGCATCTATAACATTTAAAAAATTTGAATTCAAATGATCTACTAGCTCATTTACTGAGATGTTAGCAGGGGCAAGTGTGGAAGAAAAATTCTGAGTAAACATTTCCAAGCAACAAATATCGCTTTGTGGTTACCTCTTTTTGAACATTTTTGTGAACAGAAATAGAGCTCTCAAAGAAAACACAGGAATGGTCAGAGAGTGCAACATCAGTCACCACAACCTTAGAGATATTCAGACCCTTTGAGATAATTAAGTCCAGAGTGTGCCCCTTATTGTGCGTGGGCTCCGTCACATGCTGAGTCAGTCCATAGCTATCAAGAACACAAAACAGTTATTTTGCCCCTCTGTCCTGGGAGTTGTCAACATGGATGTTAAAATCATCAACAATGACGAGACGGTCAAAGTCAATACACACTATAGACAGCAGTTCGGTAAAATCATCAAAAAACTTGCACAGTATTTGGGTGGTCTATAGATATTTAGGAACAGAGCTCGAGAGGAGCATTTCAGCTGAAGGGCCACATATTCAAAAGAAGCAAAGTTGCCATACGATGTCTTCCTGCATTGAAGGGAATCATTGAACAGAATAGCAACTCCACCCCCTTTCTTATGCATTCTTTCCTGACTCATAAAACTAAAGTTGGGAGGGGTTGATTCGATAAGAACAGCTGCACTGTTATTTTTGTTCAATCCAAGTTTCTGTTAAAAACATAAAATCGAGATTGTGCTCAGTGATAAAATCATTGATTAAAAATGTTTTTCCTGCCAGAGACCTGACATTTAATAAAGCTAGTTTAAGTTTGTTAAACACACTATCAGTCAGGTTTTTTGTGACAAGCTGTGGCTGATATGGAATCACTGGTACATTTGATAAACTCACAAACGTTTGAGCGCTTCCTGTTTCTAAGATGATTCACTGCTCTTAATCTATTACCTATCAACACAGATATCGGCAAAGGCCGGGGCAAAGGCCCCGGCATGTCCTGGAAAGTGTTGAGAGTGCCATACGCCCTTGAGCCTGGACCCAGCAAATATCAGTTTGCAGCGTTTTGTACACACACATCCCTATCAGGCTTTGAAGGGGAGGGAGGACCCACCACCCTGCTCCTCTCATCATAGGAGGGCAGGGTGAGGGCTACACTGTAGAAAGGGGGGTTTGGAAATCTGCTTCCATCTTCCTTGTATTGTTTTGGTTTGGATGATTGTGGTAGGCATGGTGATGAAGCCGGGGGAGATGGTGCGTGTTAAATATGCACTTTCATGGTTTTAATGCAACAGTAGCAGGATTATTCTCAGACACCAGCCAACTTCATGAGTAGGATCACACAGCGGGTGTCCAAAGGCCAGGCCAGGTCATGGAAAGAATATTACTGCTAGGACTTTGCAGTGATATTTATTCTCTTTATTTGAAATGTATTCAAAGACATTTTTTGTCTCTAAATATCCTTCTACAATTCAAAGTCCTTTTAAGATTTGATGTATTAAAGCTTCTTGCAAAACATGCCAACACTAAATGCTGGGTTCTTTTCTTCTTCTCCTTTTCCAAAAATGAACCAAATTGGAGATTAATATTTCATTACATTCCCGTGACTAAGTGCACAATTTAATATTTCTGATTTTTTTTTTTACAGTACTACAGTATGCGTTGAAAATCAATCGGAAGTTGTTTTTGTCAGTGTGTGATCCTCAACCATGTTGTCTGTTTATGTTCCATTGTTTGTTAGTACCTTTTTTTTAATCTCCTGTAGAACATTTTGTAACCCAGTGACTGTGAAACATTTGCGAGAAATAAAGAGGCATTTTGACAGAAAAACTTGTACTGTTGTTATGATAAATAGCTCTTCTAGCAGATGAGAGATGAAGCAGGCCTTTAACAACGGAACAGCCAACAATCCTAAACCAGGCCCTAGCTCGCCTGAATGGGCTGCAGTCGTTTTTGATATGTTTTGTCTCTATAGACAGATATCTGCCTACATATGCAACGTCCTGGCTTCTGTTTGTAGTCCCCCTATAGACCTGTCAGGTTGGAGTAGTCTGTGGTTGAATGCAGGTGAACTTTCTGTGCCAAACGTGTTGTCTGCAATCTCAAAACCCATTGGCTATGGCCTAATGATTTATCTTTTTATTGACTAGTTGACTACTTTTGAAATAATCAGGTCAAAATGATGTCTCTTAACTCCATTCTTGAGTCTATGTTGTAATGTCTTATAATGAGCTCAGCCCCCTCCTTTTTTTTAACGCTTTATACCCCAAATCAGCACTTTTGAAACAGGAAGTGAAATTTTCTTTTTTTGAGCAAAACACTTAATAGACATGTTTTTTTATATATTTCTATATATCTGAGACCTATGCTATTGCCTAAAAATAGCATGATAGGTGCACTTTAAAACACAATATGCCCTCTTTAAAGACCAATTTAATTCCAAATTGTTACATATGAGCAGTTTGGAAACCTTATGTCTTTAATAAATGTTGGAAAATATCTGTATAAAATGTGGTTATGTTACTCCTTAACCTAATATGGCCATAACAATTATCGTTAACTTTTCTCACTTATTATCAAATGGGGGAAAAGTCCCCATGTGCCAGTGGCTAAATTCAGGACCTTGGACAGCACAAGCAACAACAACAGAAACTAACATTTACATAATCTGGACCTTTCACAGCAACACCATAACAGGTTAGGAAAGATTAGGACAGAGGTAATAACATTATTAGTTTACTGCTGCTGATATTACCAACATACCCTACAAAAGTAAATGCAATGGTCCCAAAAGTAAGATATAACACTTCAGGGATGATGGAAAATACTGAGGATTGTGTCCAAATGTGCCGGTCTAGGGGAGGATCCCCTCTTCGAACCAAGTGAGTGAACAGCACATTGGAGAAGTCGTGCATGTGTAATGGTCGCCTGCAGAGCGGCTGTGGCTCCGAGACAGAATTGACGATACCGGATGTTCCCGAGCGTGGCAGAACTCGACGGGTCCATAAAACCGACATAAGCCGAAACACTTCCTCTACTGCCGATCATAGAAGTCTGGTGTTGTCGGGTTTTGGGTGGCGGGGTGGACGAGATTAATGAAATAAAGATTTTGAAGAAAACCATCACTCCTCAGCCCCTCCCAGCCCAGCGATTTTTGGCTTCGAGGCTTGACAAAGGTAATAATTATAATTGTATATTACAGCACTTGGTCTTTTTTCCTTGAATATTTCCTTCATACGGGGAGCCAGTGGGTTAAATTCTGCAGTTTTTTTTCCTTTGCTGTTTCACTTTTTGCTTAATTGAAGTATGATCACATATGACAGTAACGGATGATTTAGGGCGTGTAACCAACAGCAACGCGGCCAAGGCGTGCAGGATGGCAGCAATTACACAAAAATAAAACAATTAACGCTTCATAGACACAAAACAGAGGCTTAAACTGTCTTATTTCTGGGCAAAATGGATACAATGCACAGTGTAGAGACAAGAATCCAAGCCTTGCTCAGAGCAGACATTGTTTCGTAAGGTTTTCGCGCACCTAATGACCCCCTTCTTTCTCAATATTGTGTTAATTCTGTATCCTACATTTTCTGCTGCTGTCTATACGGGATTTCCACCGTATTTACACTCGGATGCTTAGAAGTATGCTAGTTGTTTTAACCCACGATATAGAAATGATTTAATATGTTGCCCAGGCTGTGGTGCATTAGCATGCCCGGTGTGTGGGATATACCCGTCTGGATTGGGGTATTTTCCGGTCCATCCCTGTGGAAATGGTTACGCAATGTACTTTGGCGCTACGGCACACATTAGAGCTGCTGACTAAGTATTTGTCACATAGAAGAGTTCTTAGTGATAAACCATTACAACTTAATATCATCTTCAAGTGGAACAGCCATGAGATTCATTTTGTAACAAATCTCGTCCACCAATAGGTATGATGCTTTCCCCCCTTAATCTTCAGTTTAAAGAAAATTGTGGGCTCACTGTAAATGCTAGTGTCTAAAACCTTTCATTCTCTGAAGGAACAGCTGAAGCAGAGAGTAAATGCTATTTTCCCACACTAAAACTAATATATTATACTCAGACGTTCAGTGTCTGACTGTGGTGATACATCCAAATTCTAATTCAAAAATGTAAAAGCTTTTATTGTCATTGTACAGAATACAACGAGATTTATAGTTTACCGCTCCAGCGAGTGCTTTAAAAACAGACATCTTAAAACACAGATTAAAAGGTCTGACAGTTACGACCAGCAAGTAGCGCACACAGCTTCGGGTCGTCATGTAGATGACCAGGATTCATAAATAAATAAATAAATGAATAAAATAGAATTATGATAAAATATATATGATAAACAGTATACACATAGAGACAGACCATGATTATTGCACAGTGGGGATATGGGGGGTTATTTGTGTGTGTTTAATGTCCTAATGGCCCCACTTCCTTCCATTCTTTATTCCTTATTTTCCTCTCCTCCATCTTCCATCCGGACACCCCCTGTAGTGGGATAGCTCCCATTCATGCCGGTCGGTCGTGACACACCCTTGGCTGCACCAGCAGCTGCTGCTGGCTTTATGGGCTGCATGCGTAAATGGTGAGGAGGGGGTGTTGCAGAAAAGGAAAGTGCAAGTGCCGAGGGGTGACCCACTTTGAAGGTGGCATTGATCTCGCTATGAAAGGTTCATGTAAATTAGCAGCTAGCAACATTAGTAGAGAGAAAAAGGCAAACCTATCAAATCAGCTAGGGGTGACATTTTTATATTATGGCAGCACATCAGCAAACAACTTTATCAGACTTAGAGGAAACAAATGGAAAGATATTTGAGGAGAGAGGGACAGCCAACAAAAGGAAGAGAAGGCAGCTCAAGTGTTTCAGAGGAGAAACAGAGAGAAGCATGGAGGATGAGAGAGACTGTATAGAGGCATGATGCTTGTGTGGGAGAGGAGAGATGAGGGGGAAAAAGCTCTTCAGTCCGTCAGTCATGATGGATGTGAGGCTGATGAGATCATCCTGAAAGATGTAACTGTCCCACACGCAGTCCAGTAAAGGCTGAGCGTCCTGCAGTTCCATTGATCTGACTGCTCATAACACGAGTCAGGAGAGCAGTGACCCATTTGGAGTCAGATGGTTGAAATGGACATCACACCCTCAGCCACAGGACAGAGGTTACATTGTTAGCTCAGGCTGCTGAGCTTATTTGTTTTCAGGACACCCCATGGTCAACAGGCTAGCCCTAACCCTCCTTCATGAGGCAGCCAAGAGTTCATTAATTCAAAATAAAGAGTCGAGTTCACCATCATCCCTTCAAATGATTTAAAATGTTAAACAATGTCTTAATCCAGTGGTTAGATAACACATCTTTTCAACCCATTCACCTTCAAGCAGCCACATAAACACACTTCCTATTGACACATATAATTCTTGTCCTGCCTTGCCCCTTTGTTAATCTTTGTTTGTTCAGGTTAGCATAACCTCTTTGGGTTTTAAGGAGGCACCGTTTAACATGATTAGGCCTCTACTTGTGTTTAAAGGGGTCCTATCATGTTCAGGTTCATATTTGTATTTGTTGCCTATTTTATGTTGCAGCACCTCTTTTCACCCTCTGTCTGAAACCAGAGCCCAGCTGTCTCTGATTGGTTAGCTGGCCGGCTCTGTTGTGATTGGTGACCTGCTTCGAGATGTCCCGCTCCTTAGCCTATGACGTACAATGTGTTGGAGTGCTAGCCAATAGAAGCGACAGTTTTCACTAGTTTCTGTCTCAAGAAGGCCATTTACATGCACACACATCTGTATAACACACAGCAGGAAAGGGAAAAGCACAAAAAGCACAATAGGGCCTCTTCAAGTCATATTCTTTTAATGCATAAGGAATACACTTTTTGCACTCAGGCAAAAACATTTTTGTCAAACTCTGATTGTACACTATTAACTTTGACGCACTTCTTCAGATGTTCAGTTGTCTTCACCTATAAATCAAACCTGTAATTGACGTCTTTGCAGCACTCAGGCTCAAGCACTCACACATACAATGAGCTAATGGCTCTGTAGATGATGATTCAAACCGGCTTTACAGGCCACTGATTAGAACATATGCTATGATTACTGTGTTGTGCTCAGGGACTGAAAGCCTCTTGAGCTCTTTTTCTGCCCACTTAAATGCTAGGGCGTCATTTGGCAGTGCATTTTCGTCTGTTGATGTGCACGGTGAGATTGGCTTTTTTTTCTTTCTTTAAATAGCACTCTTATCCTTCATCTGAAGAAGAGATTCAATAGCTTGTTATTGTTCTGAGTGAAAATATGCGGTTATTCACTTTGTCCCCTAACACTGCATACTGGAAACTTCAGTACAGGACATAATGACGCTGGGGCTTATTTCATTTTAGTAAAACATACAATCAATAGACCTTCCATATACATAAAGTTGTACTGTACACAAACAAAGTCTTTTCAGTGTTGAGAGGAAACAGACTGATTTTATTTGAGTACTCACATGACCTCATATACATCAGAATAGCTATAAATTGTTTAATCAACTTCCTCCACGTACTGTACTGCCCCTGAAATGACTCCCTTCGAACTTCCTGTAAAGAAAGCATGTCCCGTCCTCCTGCTAAAGTACTTGAGCCAATATGATGCTTCAGCAGTCTGATTTAGACATAGTGTCTTGGCAGTGATGTGCATGTTTGTTTATTTATTTACACATACAGAGGTATACAGTAAATATATATATCATTTGCAAGAGAATACGTTGGAGAAATACCTGCAGAGGAGCTTGAAAAGTATAATTCTACAGGTAATATCGTAAAGGAAAAAGATACACTTACAGTAGCTGAAAACAATGCATCCTGTTAAATGTAAATCTGTTACACTCATAAGTTGTTACCTGTGTTTTCTTGGCAAAAACACGTCCACGTTATATTCCTCCACTGTGGTTTACTTTGGGAATAGTGACGAGTCATTGAAGATTTTTACTTTCAAAAACATGAGGGGATACCTTTATATATACAGTCTATGGGGGATACACATACAAATAGAGTGAAAAAGAGCAAACAAAAGAAGCAAATAGTATCTACTTAGACAAGAAAGAATACGGCACATTTGAATATCTTTCTTGAGTCAGATAGTCACTTTTCTGTAGTTTCCCACTCTTTCACAACCAGGGTTGGTGTTGATCAGAGGGCTCAAAGAGAATCTATTGTGCTTTTTGGGGTTGTCTCTTTCCTGTAGTGTGTTATATAGATCTTTGTGCATGTAAATGGTCTGCAAAGGCTAACATCCCTGTGGGAGTTTCTCTTTCACACACTCCACTGGACTCCTTTGTTTACTTCTGTGACATCACTCCATAACACTTTGTCTCGTTGGCGAGTGCTCCCACACATTGTACATGATAGGCTAATGGGTGGGACGTCTCTGAGCACTTGACCAACCACAACAGAGCCGGCCCGACAGCTAATCAGACCAGACTGGGCTCTGGTTTCAGACAGAGGGTGAAAAGAGGTGCTGCAGCACAGGCAGTGTGAGAAAAATAAAGAGCTTTTTGAACATGAAAGCATTTAAACATGTCACAGTAGACACAAAATACTAATATGAACCTGAAAATGAGCATAATAGGGCCTCTTTGAAGAAGAATTGTTAGTAATGCAGTTTTAAATTCCAGTCTCTCCAGCTGTTTCCCTCGGTCTCTGCGTCTAATTATCCCACCTTAATAACTGCGTGCTATACTGCTCAGTGTAATCCAGTGCAGCAGTGCTGACAGGTTAGAGGCCCCTCAGGCCAGCTGGCTGCTGTCCATCTCAGCGTCCCAATGGGACCTACTCTATCCCTCTCTCCCTCCATCCCTTTCACCATTTCTCTTCTCTTCCTTCCTTTCTTTATTGCTTCTCTTCCTTCATCGTGTATTTCTCCAGTTTGTGGTCTTCGTCATGATAGCTGCTCTTGAGCTCACCACACAGCTCCATGTCTTTGAAACACACATTCTGCTTTTAAGATGCTTTATCTATAACAAATGGGCTTATATTCTACCTTACAGCAACACTATAGATTTTCTTTTCAAGATGTATTGGCAGTGCTCTCCCTCAGGTATTTGAGCCAATTTGTGGAAAGCTATTTAGTGCAGCAGGGTGATGCAGGGTGATGACTTCAACTTGGGGACACAGATTGAAATGTGTATGCTTCTACTCTGCAGAGGTCTTTTGAATCAAACACCCAAATAGGCTACCCATTTTACATTTAGTAAGTTAACCTGATCGTATGGCAAATAACAATGAGGTAATTAGCAGGTTCTTTTTTTACTAAATTGTAATTGGACATAATCCTGCTATAAAAGGCTCTTTTTAAATTTACGTTTTTTTTATTTGGTGTGTTTCTATTTTCTAGACACTGACCATTAAAGATGAAGGTACTCAGCGCTGCAGTGTTGAGCGCCCTGATCTGCACGGGTAAGCACAAACTAAATCATTCACTTGGGAGTGGGCTCAGATAAACGGCTGAAGCAGACTTCCTGCAAAGCTGACTCCGATTAACTGAATAATAAGCTCGTACTGTATGAAAACCGCACCAAGGAATTTATTTTGTGATCTATTTGATTATTATTTGGTGCACTTTCCTTTTCAATACTTTCTTATTTTTTCAGGAAGTGGTTTTTCTACTAAGAACAAAGAAAATCTGACTTATTTTAAGAGATTGTACAATAAAAGACAACAAAAGAAACAATATATTTTAAAACGAACACACTCTCTTGTCTTTTTGCAGCTGTGGCCTCTTTGGAAGGTAAAGTTGCATGCTTCTTTTTGTAGAGCCACATCAATGTTATATCGATATTGTGATATCAGACTAGATATTGTCTTAGATTTGTGATGTGACAATATGGCAAAAGTGTTACCTCTTTCTGGTTTTAAAGTAAAGTTATGTATTTTTCTAAAATGTTTCAGACTGTTCTAGCTCTTCTTTTATTTACCTTAATTATATCCATAATCAGGCTGAGGCTACTGATAATTATTTATCAATCTCAGTGAGTAAATATCTTTGTAACAGCACCACTTATCCACCCTGCAATACTGTTGCAGTATCTGGATGGACGTATTTGGTCAAAACATTTGTGATATTTGATTTTCTGCATATTGCCCATCCCAATCTATAATGCATGCTTAAAAATAGGGCTGCTCGATTATGGCAAAAATCATAATCTCGATTATTTGGGTCAATAATTGATATCACGATTATTAAAAACGATTATCCATTTACTTTGAAAACATCCATTTATTGAAAAAAATATTTGAACAGTATGTTTTTAACAGTTGATTACCCTGAACTTTAAGTATAATTCAACTGAAAAACCAATAAAAATAAAAATAAATAATAATAATCGTTTTATTTCGATTATGTTGTTTTCATAATCGTTGCAAGCCAAAATCGTAATTGCGATTAAAATACGATTAATTGAGCAGCCCTACTTAAAAATGCTTTTTGAGAATGAACAGATTATATGCATGAGGAAAGGGCCTAAATAAGAAAATGAAAGCTCTCTATCATATCTAATTAAACATTTCCACCAGTTAAAGAGGAACACCAGACAGCCTTCTTTGGGGAGGAGATTCACATCAACGTCCCGTCTGGAAACCTTCATGAGGTCGTGTTCAAACCCAGGACCAACGGCTCCGCTGAGGTGGTTCTGCTGCAGGCGGGCCAGGTGGTGAATCCCAGGGCCCGCCTCAGCTCCCTGGGCCACCTGGTACTGGAGGACATGCTGGAGGAGGACGAAGGGGTGTACGTCATCAAGAACACGAACAGCCCCAACACCGCCAAGCACCTCATCATCATCGTCAGGGGTGAGCTCTCTGTGCACTCCTATCCAGAGGCAGCGCTAGAGTGTGTTTACCAGCTTGAGGTTGGCTGTTTAAAGTCTTTTGGAATAGTAGTTCATCTTTAAAAAAAAATACCTTTTGAGTGGTGAAAACAACTTTATGAGTCTTTGGTGTCTTATCTAGAAAAAAAACAAAACATATAGAGAACTATGGAAGGATGGTGCCAAACAGTCACATATGCTTGTTTATTGTATATACCAGATCGTGGCCCATGCTAAACTAGCTTCAATCTTTATCAACAGCATTATTGGAATATTTAGGACTACAAAATTGTGTAGTCCTAAATGTGCATATATTTTGTAGACCTAATGATCATATAATAATGTATTATATGATCATAAAAAGAGTAAGCTGTGTGCTATCTCACTGTAGCACTTTTTTGTTTTTCTTTAATGGTTGATAATTGGTTTATGGTACATTCAAAAAATATAAAATACAAATACTAAATGAACACTAATAATTAACATTTCATTGTTTTTTAATAGTGAAATAACAATTAGCTTACATTTAATAACAATTTAAATTAAATTGCCATTTACAAATGATGGTTATTTTAAAGTGTTACTCAATTTGGCAAAGATTAGATTCTGTTAACCCCAGAAGATTGTTCAAATTAAGGAACCAAGCAACCATAAAAACATTTGACCTTTCGCACTCAGCTCAACAACATAGGTGATTTGCCTTTCACAAACGTTCCTGCTTTGACCTTTATTTCCTCTGGTCTTGTTGATCAGACTGCGCTTTGGAGCAGATGGTGAACTATGGAGAAACTTACCAAATCTATCTCAACCAAGTGGAAGGCCCCATCACTCTGGAGTTCAGGTACGGCCAGTGAAAGCATAACAAGAAAAACAAGAATGCATGAATGGAGTCATGCTTATTACAGATTATTTATCCACATTTAGCAGCCAGCACTATATATAATACATCTATTGTATAGTATTGTAACGTTGTTGATCTGTATAGTAACTGTTACATAAACTCCAATAGCTGCAACCATCACAAGAGTCTACAACAAACAGGCTATGCAGGGGGCGGGGCTTATGTGTAGGCGGCAGAACAGTCTATAACAAATGTCTCAAGAGCTTGGCCTGTTTTGAAGTATAGACCACACTCTTCTTCTTGTACCAAATTAGCATGACAAAAACACTTCTTTTCTGATGAAGGCTGAAATGTGGCAAAAGGTTAAAAACAACTGTGGTGGGTAAATGTTGGGGACATTTTGATTTAGCTGGGTATGGCTAATACACAGGAGAGATATCCTGCTGCTTTGCTGAATGTTCACCACTGGCCAATCAGCAATTAGCATTAAAACACCTGCTGTGACATCACTGATTGGGCTGAACAGGATTTACGCTGATTTCTCATGTGGTGGTTTAACACTCATTCACTTCCTTTCTCTCCGAACCTCAGGCCCGCTCTGACTCCGCCCAATCAGACGGAGATACATCACACTACAGAGCCCCCACCCCTGGTGCTGTACAACCAGACGGAGGTGCTGGGCGAGGAATATGTGGGGCGCCTTAGTGTGTCGGAGAAAAAGGTGACACTGCACTCGGTCAAGGTGACAGACGAGGGGAGCTTCACAGTGTTGGACCGTGAGGGCAAAGTGAGAAGGAGAAACTGTCTGAATGTGAGAGGTGAGGAGAGATTTATGCTCTGCTGCATCCTCTCAGTTTTAATTATCGGATATATTAATCATATGTGCATGTTTTTATAGTTGTTGCAATAGGGAAATGAAATATAACTGACAACTCAGATACATTTACTTATTGCGCTATTTTGATTGCTTTAAAGCAATCAAAATGATTGCTTTAATCAAAAATCAAAAACAATCAAAAACGGTTTATGTCTCCTACATGTTTCAACTAACACCAATTGGTGTTAGTTGAAACATGTAGGAGACATAAACCGTAGATATATCTAACTTCTCTCCAATTTAGATGAACATAATCATTATTTGCTTGTGGTGCTAACACTAATACAAGCCAACAAAATGTTTGTGAAAAACTCACAGATGTCTTTTTCAGAAATCATGACCTGAATGTAGTTTAGTTCCTACAGTAAACTGCTCATGAGGCTCCATACATTTTCTGTGGAGGAGGAAGTTCTGGAAAGAGATATTGCTGAAGTGTTTTATGGCGCTTTGCAACAAAAACAAACATTTTAATCTTTGATTTGAGGTCACACTCTCCCTTTTTAACAAGGCTATCCACAGCCATACTTGTTGTTCTTTGAGGATATTCTGTTGTAGCCTACATGTGGTTTGAGCTAAAGTTCAGTCTGGTACATATGGTCGAAATTATACATAGGCTATAGAATGAATTAAACATTTCCGGAAGCTATTAAAATGTGTAGCATTGACTTTCCACATTCTCAGACCAGCAGGGGGCAGTTCAATTAAATCAGGTTACTTTGAAATGTTTATGCTATCAGCGCTAACGGTGAATAGCTAGCATCTTTAACTATTAGCTTTTCACTCGAACATGATGAACTGGCTTCCATCAAAAGAAACGTCTACAAATTAGTCTACATTAGCATCTGCACATTGCTAAGCCAGCTATTATAACCGTTGTATTTCTTCACACAGAGCACCAGGACTTTCTCCACCTCATCCACGGAGAAAACCGGAAGATAAAACTCTACCTGCACCACTCCAACGCTAACATTGTCTACAGGCCCAAATCCGGCCATCAGGACCGGCCCATCCTGGAGGAGGGGGTCATGGTGACGCCGCTGGACCCTGAGCTGGAGGGCAGGCTGAGTGTGGAGGGGTCGGAGCTCATCCTGAAGAAGGCCACCTTCACAGACACGGGGGTCTTCACTGTGACAGACCTGACGGGCTTTACTGTGGCTCATGTCCACATAGAGGTTGAAGGTAAGATGGAGAAAACACTGTTGACAGATCTGCTGTTTAAGTGTCCGTGACAGACCTCACCTACCGATCCTATCTCTGTGACATGTACCATTGCTAATACATATATAATAGGCGTTAGTTTGGTTTGATGGAAAGTAAGTATTTCTCAGAAATCTCTTACCAGACATCGGAAACCAGAGTTGATGCATACTGAACTTTTGAACTAATCTCATTTTTGACTCCTCAGCTTGAGTAAGCGTAGGTTTTCTTCACCAATTCTAGGAAAGAAGGCCTTGTGATTTTGACTAGGACGGTTACAACCTCAAAAGATTACCTCAAAAGAACAATTAAACATTTAAGAAGTTAGTTTTCATATTTTCAATTGAGTTAAAAGAAGTTTAAGCTTTCGACTTTGTACCTGACTTAAACTTTTTGTATTTGTATTTTAATTTTTGGATCTTGTAATCCTCTATTTTTGTAAAAAACCAACACAACCGGTTTGTACTTTTTACATCTTGACCCAATTTGTGGTCTCTGGTGGTCTCTGAAGGTTTCTGCTTGGTAAGGTAAGAACTGAACACCCTTCCTTGGAAAAGGCTGACAGAAGTTGATCATTTAAATTCCAAATGTTGGAATTCAAATGTGGAAAGTAGAAACCACGCGAAAGATAAGCTATAGTTTCATATCGGTAACTGTGGTTGATTTGGTTTTGATTGATGCTGAAATATGATTTGTGCTTTGCTGGCATTGTAAGATCACAGCTGTGATATTTGTGTTTGACTTTGGTTTATGCTCAGTTTGTTAGATTATTAAAATTGACATCATTAAGATTAAAAAAGGGGGGGGTTAAGGAATGAGGGTCCTGAAGCTGCTTTAAACCGGGGAGTGTCCTACAGGGTTTCTCCTCCAGGGGCAGTTTGATACTGCTCTGGGGCAGAGTCCTGCACGGGTCTGATTTTCAAGACCCGCTCCCGCCCCGCACCCGCGAAGTGCAATACCGAACCCGCCCCGCTACCCGCACATATTGCCAATTAGTTCCGCAACCCGACCCGACCCGTCGGCACAAGATCCGCAACCGACCCGAACCCGCATAGCCTATGAGCAGTGAAAACGTGCAATTATTAACACACGCAGTTGCATATTTGTCTCAAAAAGCGTGGGATGTTGGTTATTTTCTCCGTCTAGGAACCAAAAGCCTCCCAGACGTTGGATTTCGCTCTTGAGGAAGTGTTATTGAAAATGCTGTATTCTCCGTTAGAGAGCTTCACCTCAGCCATTTCGAATGTGGCGCGCACAGCAGCAGATTGATGAGCTGCAGAGGTTATGATTATGCGCGGTCCCGCGGGGGAGAGGTCTGAGGATTTTAAACATTAAACTAAATTACTATTATTTTAATATATTTATTATGCAATACCCGCGACCCGACCCGCATCATCTTTGTTTTACCCAGAACCGAACCCGGAAAAAAGTGTTTGAAAAAATACCACCCGCGAATCACCTTTTTTGCGGGTCACCCGTCGGGTACCCGCGGGTACCCGACCCGATGCAGGACTCTGCTCTGGGGTTCTACCAGCCCACCAACACCTACACTACACATTCCGTTGATATCCTAGCCGTCAGACATGCAACGTTTTAGTGCCTGAAATAAGTGATACAACAGCAAACAGTGTTTGAGGCCACGCTGTGAGTTGCCTCCCTAAGCAGGTGGTCTTGCGTGTAGATTTTAGCGGGAACGTTGTAAACCTAGGTCGGAGGAATAAGGACAGCCGTTTTCCGATGCCTTTTCAGCATCGGAGCTCGGTATCAGAAATGACTTAGAAATGATAGGGTTATATCGAAGTTAGATATTTTTCTACAATATTTTTATGAACTAACATGCACTATATGTTCAATATGTTCTCTGCCTTAACCTAGCCTAGCAACCATCCAACATCTGCTAGGCTACGCATACAACTAACCTGCATCGGTTTATATACTGGAGAAAGATTAACAGTGATATCTTATATAACATTTAAAAAAAGCTTCTAATAGATTGTGTTGATTGAAAGACTTTCATACAGTAGGAATAGTGTAGAGACAGTCAAAGTAATGCATCTTGAATAAGTATACAAGCAGGCTGGCACATCCTGCATAGCTGTGAACTCAGAGCTATTTTGAAACCATTGAGATCACAAGTGTCAGTGAACACAGATCATCTCTTAAAATAATACCCTTCCGATTTAGCTTTGCACTCATAACACTGTTGGACCATTGACAGGATCGAAATCAAAGTAACAGAAGAAATCCACACCCCCAGTCCATTGCTTTATTCTATTGCCTCTTTTATATAGAGTGCCATTTGATACTTTACAGCTAAACTCAGTATTAGGCTAGTCATAAATGTAAACAATGAAGGTGTCATAATAGCAAAACCACAAGAAACAGATGAGTAGCTTTACTACACAGTTTGAAGCAGCATTTATGCATGAGGTCACAGTAGGCTGATTCTTTTTCTCTGTGTTTGTGGTTTCTCCCCCCCCAGCCTATAAGCTGCCTCGTCTGACTGTAGCCATCCTGGCTCTGATGGGTGTGATCGCCTTCATGCTGCTGCTCTGCCTGCTGTCCTGTGTCTACAGAGTGCACATGAGGAATGAGAAGGACAAGAGGGTGATTCTGCTCGCTCAGCAGGCCGGCAATAAAGAAGGAGAGGCTTTCAGACAGGTAACATCCACCTATTGTATTACCGTCTTCATGTCTTATGAATGGAGGAGTGTTGTAGAGTCACTGAGATATAAATAAGAAAAGGCCCTGGTGGAACAGTGGATCTTTAGGCTAAATGAACATGTGTCACATGGTGAAAGTAAGGTCTGTTTGTCTGCTGCAAAAGGATTAAAAGGTAGAACAGGATGTTCCTGTTGTTGGAGATAGGTTGGCCAGCTGGTACAATCCTCCCCTACTGAGATCATATGGTACAGTCCAATTAAAGACAACCACAATGCAGCGGAAAACTCACAAGAAATATAGGTTGCAATCAAATTGTCTTTTTAGCTTAGGAAGGTTCCTAACAGAGGGATAAACCAGAAGGAATCTAATCTGCAGCTACAGTAGGATCAAAGTTGGTTGAATCCTCTAAATGCAAAGTGGTTGATTGCTTATTATATTTAGTTAAGGCAAACTGGATCACAATTGATTACAGCAGCAACAATTATATTGACCCAGCATGTGTCTGTAAGAAACATCTGTCCTTGTTGTTTAATGTACAATCTGGAAAATGTCAAGGTGTGGACTCAAGTTCTATTTGTTATAAATATATTAACTTAAAAAATATATATCCTTGGTCTAGTTCATTGGAAAATTTCCTTAGCATTGTGGTTGTCTCTTGTGTGCTCAGGAATTCTCCCTAACAACTTGCTTCATGCTTAACACTTTTCCACAGAGGAGAGATCGAGAAAATTGATCAGGAAACGTCATTTTTTTACTATTCGACCGCAGCTTTAGTATTTATCGTTCAGCTCCCTGGGTCTCTTTTTTCTTCTTTTACTCTTACAGTCAAACATATACATTCAAGGAACAGAAGGGATTAATGTATGTGGTGTTAAAGTAAACGACTACAGCTCTGCCAGTTATTACTAATTTACTATGAGATGGAGACTTAAGCCTGAAACATACTGCATTCAAATGTGGAACCTTTGAGCCGTGGCAATCCACTTTCACACGTTTTGACACAGCTCACATTTTCATTATTAATGAAGAACAGGTCCAAGTTACAGTCTCTCTAGTGTCAGTGGTAGTGACAAGATGTTGGCACAAATATTATATTGTATCAACATTTGTAAATGGTTTCTTTGCACAGGGTAGTAGTTTTGTCATATACATGACTGAATGTTCCTACAATAACAAGCACCCTGTGTCACGTAATAAAATCCCTTTTGCACTACTTTATTACTCATTTGAATTTTGAACTATTAATCAGTTTTTAGATTGGGTGTATCGCTACAGAAAGGCTTTTGAGAGTCAGTCGTTTTCATTTGAATTTATTTTTCACAACTATTCAATTAGGAATTTCATTTGACGACTATCAATGCTTGAGCACAAGTACACAACAAACAACTAAAATACACTTCTTGTTTTCTATTGTTTTCTATTTATTTCTATTTGAAAATCTTTGCTCTGCCTGTTATCACCTGCTCAATACTGGCTAGACTGACCGATGGGATGATGAAGAGGAGTTGACAGTTAACCTTTCTGACACTACGGCCCTCCTTTTAGCGTCCACAGTTGGGGTTTGTTAACCAACTGAATGTATAGATCAATTAAAAGCCCATTACACACTGATGACTCGGCTGTAAAAAAACACCTAAACATCAGATTCAGATATTGATTGTTCCACAGAGGGACGCCATATAATGTTTAGTTCAATACAGGCTCCATTGTTAACAGAGATATGTCCAGATTAATTACATGAGTGTTTTTAAAAAAAAAACTGTATACCTCAAGTGTTGCGTTTCAAACTCTGCCGGTCTTATCTTATCACCAATGATCATTTTCATATAATTACAAATCGATGGGACTGATTTATCAAAGGTTATTTTAGACGTCTTATAATCAGAGTTTATAATCAGAGTACTGTTTTCCAAAATGAATGATACATTTAATTATTTGATCTTTAAAACATCTGACAGATATCCCCTCTCTCTCCAGCATCCAGAGTTAATGTTCTGAGAGAACATGTAATTGTGGTTCAATTAAAACTCACTGGAGTCAGAATAAAGGCTTTCTTGGATCAATTGACTGTCTTTGATATCAAATTAAGTGATCATGACTCCATAGATCATCCGGAAATGGAATGATAATTATAGAAATAATAGAAATGGTCTGAGTGCGGCTTTACAAGTTCTGGTAATAATATAATAATTGATCCAAACCACAGAGCTAGAGTGGAAGCTGGTGTGAGATAAACATCATGTACTGTTGCAACACACAGTAGCTATCTTTAAGTGGAAGATAATACATTTGTAACCGCCTCTCTGTGATGGATATAGTGATGTCAGGTCATATAATACTCTAAAACATGTGATCCCAACTTAGAGAAGTGTAGATGTGGTTTGAAGAAATCAGGACTGAGACTTTTGACTTGAGTTCACCAACAGAGGCCAGAATTTGAGACAAATTGAACAAATAAAACAACGGGCAATGCACCAGTTATTTACAGCCTTTGAAAAAGCGAGTATTTGTGTGTGATGACACATTAATGTTACTTATGTTTCTCTGTTCTCTTTTTTCCCCCCGTATAATTGTATGCATGTTGCAGTGGATTTGTATTGTTTCCATAGATTCAGATTTCGCCGAACCTACTGTATAGACATGCAGGCAGGTCTTAGCTGACAGTCTTGTGAGGCTGTTAAGATAAAACATTCCTTATTCTGTCTTTTTAAGGTTGCTTCACATTTTTAAATGTAACTTCAATTCAACTATTTACATCATTAAGGGTCATGTGTTTGTATTTATGTATGTTTGTTTTTGTTTTAAATAATATATGTGATAAGTTTCTGATGTGCCTCTTGGTTCAGCTTGAGTCAATTGAAAATAAAGCTGTGCAGACTTCCTGCTCCCAGCTGGATGCCTGTGGTCCGTGGCCCAGCTAACGCTGTTGCCTGTGCGTTACGTTTCTCCCTCTTACTTTAAGGAGCCTCAAACGGAGCCTCTTCTTGGTGAGACAATTGTGTTCTCGCCTCCTTTTTTACTGCCCTTCCTTTGGTGTCTAGAGAAATGTACTCTCCTTTTTTTTTGTACAAAATAGTTCCTTGATCAACTTTTGACAGTTTAAGAAATGTTTGTTCAGTATTAGGTAAATCGTGTGGTTTTGAGATGATACAAATCCATCAAAGCAATGCCCCACCAACACACTAAATAAACCCTGAACACCGAGGAGAATCTGCTATCCTTCTAAATGAACAGGCAGAAGTTGATCGAAGACCTACTTTGAGAAAAAGTCAATGAATTACCTTAAGTGGGGCTCCACAATCTGGGACAATCCGTGTCTGGGATCTTTAAAGAGTATTCAACATTCAAATGACTGAGCTTTGTCCAAGTATACCTTACCTACAAATATAAGTACATAAGGTCTAGAAACCAACAGCTGCCAGGAGCCTGTGAAATCATTAAAAAATGATGTTACACAGTGTTGTTGTTTTTGAGTATGGTCAACAGCATGGGAGGCAAATGATCAGTGCCTAATGTCTGTTAGTTTGACAAGCTCAGTCATGAGTGTGAATTATCTGCAGGGATTTTAGATACGGTTTTGAACCAGGTCGGGGTGCAAACTGCAAAAATGTCCATTTTGAAGTAATTCAATCTAATATTTAACTATCAAAATCTTACGTTTCTTAAAAAGAGTGACACTCTGCCTTGCTCAAAGACAGTCTATGAAACAAGCCAATGTAGAGTAGAGTTGTTCACTTGCTTTAAGAAAATAAGGTTTTAAACCTAAGTATAGGTCCTGAGTGACTAATTAAGATGTCTAAGCTCTCCTCTATATTGGTGTGTGTAACTGCAGCTGAGCAATGATTTGAGATGACATCACACTGATGTCATGTGTGCCCCCCACGCCTCTGCTTTGCCTCTCGCTGTCCTTCCTTTGTTTCTCTCTCACTGTCTTTTTAGTTCCGCTGGTTTACGGCTCAGATGCAGACCTGCAGTTACTCATAAACAATCTAGTTATGATAAGTGCCAACATGCAGCTTCACATACACATACAGTGTGTGGTGATTCAGCTACCACACATGCACATTATGTATCTTGAGTGTTGTTTTATTGTATGGGTTGATTAACAAGGTGAATATGCTGTGTATGTGTGGGTAACCGTGCTGGTTTTGCGTGCTGTGTATGTGTTAGGGCAGTAGCAGGGACGTGCACAGACATTTTTGGGGGCGGGAGCTCAAGTGAGAAAAAGGGCACTTCCCATAATCATTTATAAAAAAAATGTTTTAAAACAAAAAGTTAAATATAGTTGCACATCTCTGACCTACTGGCCAATCTATTTGAATACCCTCACACTCACGCAATTGTTTAATACTCAACAGAATTCTACAAAATAATCAGCTAACACAGAGACAATGGTCTTCTTTAGTATTCACAATGCAGACAAAAACTAGTACAATGAATAGTTATTAAATGAGCAGCCAACAATCAAAATGATGAAGTGACTGTTTAAGGACATTACAGGCTAAAAGATCGTTTTTTCATGTACTTGTACATTTTGTTATTTTGGTCTATTTTGCTTCCATGTTTGCTTTCACTCTAATGGAAAGAAAACTTCCAAAAAACACAGATAAATGGTGTTCGTTTTACTGCACGTCTGAATACATCTATAGATTTCAAACTAATCTGCATTTAACATAACATTTCAGGGGAAAATACTGACTTGACGTAAGTAAATATCTGGGGAAGTTGTGAGGTGATATGTTTTTTTGTTTGTTTTTTGTTTTATCCTTTTCATCTGCAATGCCTATATTAGTTTTTGTCTTTTAGCTAATTAGCTGTAAACTCGAGGCACTGGCAGTTTAGTCATTTGTTCATCATCACTCACTTTCAAACAAGCCAAGAAAAGCTGGCATAACATGGGACAGTAAAGTGGGAGGTGCTGCTGTCTGAAGTGACTGCCGATGTCCGCATCGCTGTGCGCGAGACGTGGAGGGAGGGAGGGTAGAGAGAGCATCGGAACTTCACAGTCTAATCTCCTGACCTGATATTTTTATTTAGTATTCAATCAATATATTTTTGGAAAGGAAACTATGCGCAAACAGCAGTAGATATATATTAATTTATTTAAAACAAAAAAGGGCGCTTTCTCTGGAGGAAGAAAAATGGCAGGGGCTCAAGCCCACTTTGATGTCTGTGTGCACGTGCCTGGGCAGTAGTGATTAGTTATTGAACCTTCATGATGTACAGTGGAGTTGTTGTTCTTGTTACTGTGTAACCACATGCCCAGTAAGTGTGTTGGCGTGCGGTCTGTGTCCATCTGTGTTTGTCTAGTTTCTGTGAATTAGATGTTATTTGTTCATATTCTAGTTTTCAAGCCATAATTATGACATGTGACATTGAGAAAACTCCCCTGTGACGTGCTGTTTTTACATTTATTCCCAAGTGTAATTACTGAACAAAAACCATCACTTACATGTGTCACTATTCTTCACATGCTTAGTTTCTTATTTGATATTAGTAAAGTCTTATTTGTAAAAATATCAAAAAATCCAAACAACTGCCCCTTCAAAATGGATTCCGGATTTATTACAAAGAAGAATAGAGGTGCAACAGGAAAAGTCAGGCGATCACTAAAAGTATTAGGTTTCCTCTTGGAACCATAAATGTCTGTATAAAATGTCATCCTTGCTGCATGTTTAGCTATAACATCGTAATAAGCAAATGTTTTTTAGCTATTAGCTTTACACCACTCCCTCATTTAGACACATAAGATCATTTGGCACCTTTTCCATGTCATTGCCTCGATTATTACTATTGATTACACACTAAATTAAAACAATAACTACTTACAACAAGATTCTATTTCCTTACTGTTAGTGCGACCAATAACAGTTGACTGTAAATAGTATACTTAAAATACTTATTTCAGTAACTAGCAAAAGCACTGGAAGAGCAGTCAATATAATAGGTAAGTAAATAGAATAATACATGTAAAATCAGCAGGTCACACTCCCCTGTATCTCTCTCACTCACTGTGTTGATTTTGTTTTGGGTGTGTTTGTGGGTCCAGTGTGTATGTGAACTTGTGTTTGTATGTTGACAGTAGGAGGTTGAGATGACGGCAGTTGCCCTTGATCTCTGACATGTTATGGATTTCCTCATAGATCTGAGAACACAGAACACGCGTGAGAGGTTGTCAGCGGCCTCTCTGGACAATACCCAAGAGAGTCGGATATTAAACTAAAATCGATCATACCTCATACTCCTGAATCCCTTTCCCTTCCCCTCTCTCATTGTCAATTTCAAAAATACAGCTGTAATAATAGTGAAAGTAAACATAGGATCATTATGATATATCTGAAGATGATATAAATACTGTACAAGTCTCTATTGGACTAATGTCTTTACTTCCATCACTATGTAACACTTGCACTTCTAGTGGCAAAAGCTCCAACACATTGTAAGTGATAATGGGATAAGGGGCAGGACTTCTCCAAGCGGTTGACCAATCACCACAGAGCTGGCCAGCTAACCAATCAGAGCAGCTTGGGCTCTGGTTTCAGACAGAGGGTGAAAAGAGGTGCTGCAGCACAGGTAGTATGAGAAAATAAAGAGCTTTTTGAACATCAAAGCAGTCAGTCTGAGACACGTCACAGTAGAGACAGAAAACACAAATATGAACCTGAAAATGAGTCTTAAAGGGCCCCTTTAAATACCATGCTTCACAGCTTTATCTATTTCCCTCATTCTCTTAACTGCCTCTATTAGCTTTCATCTAGGACTTATTTTTCAACAAATCCATCTCTTTCTTTCCTCTCCACCTCTTCCTCTTCGACTCTTTAATCCAAAAGCATCTATCCATTTATCTATCCCTAGTGGTGTCTCGGTGCTGTTCAGTGAGGCCGACATTTGAGCGATTGCAGCCCCCTTGGCTCTGTTTCCTCTCAACCTCCCGACACCCCGTCAGGACAAATAATTCAGCTTGTCTCTCAGTCATGTCACAAAAACTTCCTCTTCAATATCCTATATGGGGCTTTGTGTCCAGTGACGTGTGTTTGTGTCCTCTCTAGCGGTGTCTTTGTGTTTTATGATGACTAGTTTGCTGCTGGGGCAGAACGTTGTTTTGGCTGCATTTTGACATATGTATGTATGTCTGTGTGTGTGTGTTTGTGTGTGTGGGTCTGCAGGTGGTCCAAGACGCTTACACCAGGTTCACTGAGGAATCTCTGATGCAGTCTGTGTGTGAGAACCCGTCGGAGAGCACAGAGGTCCCCATAAAGGTCAGTGGTGGAACAACGAAAGCAAAGAGGTTGACCTCAAACAGAATTATGTTGTAATGCATTATCAACATGCCGCTTATATCTGCCTTAAGTTATTTATTACTTTTTATTAAAACGCCAGCCATGAGTTTTAGACAAAAGCAGGTTTTATTTTGTAAAAATGAAACCATCATAAGATTGTTTGGTGACAAAGTGGAAATCAGGCTCATAGGTCAGCAAAACAAGCAGAATATTTAGGTTGCATAACAATTTTAATAACATACAGAGTCCAAGAATCATTCCAACAATAATAAAAGTCTTCATCTGGAGTCTAATACGCCTTGTAGGAAAGGTTTCCTACAAGGCGGTATATCAATAAAACAACAGATCTGAAAAACAGGTCATTAACCATCCTCTGTTTAAGATTATAGAGTCACATCAATGCCAAGTGCAATTAAAATGCAATGAACCTTTACACTGAGTAAGGAAACTGATTAGATTCAAGTTTATGGAATGGACCTTAAGTGAAAGCGAGAGAAAGTGGTTATGGTTCAGTTTGAAAAGAGCTTCTGCAGCAATCCGACTCAAAGGATCAGAATTCAACTGAAGTAGCTTTCTTAGGTTTGTTGATTAAACATAAAAAACTATCCTGGCATCCATAATTGGGCAACAACCTTTTACATGTGTGTAGGTTTTAAATGACTATCCATAGTGTCTGAATACCAATCTGCAAGTTTAATGAAGGAGTGAGGTGTCATTCATAGCCTGCATTCAACACTCTTTAGTGATTCTTTTGGTGTCAACACACTTACAGTAAGTGGACTCCTGTAGATTCCCATTGTACACACTGCCATCACAGTTTAATGTTCACATTCAGACCGTGTAGCCCAGTTGTAGACCTGACCCTTGCAACACACAGAGGAATTTAATATAAAATAATACAACAAAGGCAACATAAAAACAAAGTAGCACTGATGAAATACATTTTCAAGGAAGATTTACAGTTAGATATAGTCACGCAGAGAATACATCCGATGTCAATGTAGTATTAGGTGGTAGTAGGAATCCGGGTAGCGAAGGTAATGGGGCGGTAATGTTCAGGAGGCCTGGCAGAGAGCTGGTGCCATGAACAATTCACAGCTGCTGTGCATGTTGTCATGCAAGGAGGAACATAAGTCAGGTTGGTAGCTGGGAGTGGAAGGTAAATCTATAAATATGGACCCGGAAACATGTGCATACATTATTCACGTTGCGTTTCCTGACCTACATTTTACCACCTCTGCTTCTTCACTTCCATCTCTTCCCCTCTGGTGGGGGGATCCTTTTGGTCCTGGTTTCCCTCTCTTTCTGCCCCCTGTTGTTTTATTATTCTCTCCTCTTTTCTCGTCTCTATTCTTCTTTGTGTTTTCCTTGCCCATGGTAATTTCACATTCCCTGTGTCTTTCATGACCCTCACCCTCCTCCCTTCCTCTAACCACTCCTCTCCTGTGTCTCCTCCTCCCTTACTCTCTTCAGGGTCTGGAGGTGTCCAAACCGGGCCGCTATCACACTCTCTCCTCTGACAACCTTTTGGAGATGAGCGACTCCGGGGTGGAGTTCACCTCCTCTGGCCTCCCACTGGACAGCGATACGGATGGCGGCATGACCTACGCCTCCCACAAGCCCCTCCTGAAAGCCGTCTCCCCCACAGCCATGACGGAAGAAGTTCCCCCCGAGAGCCCGGAGGCCACCCTGGCCCCCGACGGGGACCTCAGCGGCAGCCGGACCCCTGACTCAGCCATGAGTGCGAGCCCAGCTTCCAATCCACGCTCGCTCGCTGCTGCTGCTGCTGCCACCCCCAACGGCAGCCTGCACGGAGCCGCATCGCCGGGAGCAACCTCCGGGGGCACCGTGGGGTCAGATCCAGCCCAGAAGGAGGGAGGGGCTGAGAGCGAAGAGGTGGGGCAAAAGGAGGAGTCGGCCCAGAGCACCTGAGAGGCACCACGGTGTGTTTTGTAGCCACAACAATCTGGCTCCGTCCATCATATCCAAACACCACGAGTCCTTCATCACTGCATTTCAATCGACGACACAGACAAAATATTCATGCTTGGATCCAGATGTCATATTAGACCAAAAGAAAATGTTGCACAAAACGCACAAAACGTAACGCACTGAGCACTGAAAAGTTAGATGCAAAAGAGTAAACCCACACTCTCATATGGAAAATGCATGCATTTAAATGAAACATTAAAGTAGATATCATAGTTAGGAAAATGCTGACGTTAGCGTAGACTGACTGCATGCGAGCTTCAACGGGCAATAAAAGGAAGCTATTTGAAAAAGGGGTTAAAACCCTCTCAGCAATGTTGGGAAAACACCTTAAAGGGATCAAATGATTTCACCCCCTGTCAACAAGGTGACAGTGGGAGTCAGCCGGCTCTGAGGAATCAGAAATGATTCACTAAGACCAAGGAGACTGACAACAGCAGCAAAAAGCCTCTCCTGTATTGAGGAGAATCTCAGTGTGTTGCCTGACAACACTTGCATCTGCTCTCACGGCATCAGACAAACAGCAATGATTGCATTCCATCCATCCACAGACTCTACAATGCAAGTATGTCAGAAAGCGCCTCTGCCTCTCAGACACAAGTGCTTGTCTCAGCACTCATTCACAGATATCCACTAGAAAAAACCTCCTCAACTTGCCTGCACAGAAACAAGCTCTGTAAATTGAATAGCACCACTCCTATGTGAGTGACGGTGATTGTTTTTTTTCCCCTCTCATATATTTGCTAGATATTCCCTCAAGAGCCACAGCATATACTCTTGAAACTCTCCCCCCCCCCCCAGTGGAATTGTCCCGAGCCCTGTCAGGGCAAAATAAATTAGGAGAACACTGCGAAACACTTTTGGAATGGTTCCCGAGAACATCATTGGTCCCTTTGCAGAAAGTACCAGTTCACGGACACCATAGAGTGAGCAGCGGCGATAGAAGAGACCTCAGAGATGGATCAGGGTACTATTCGGAGAACAGACCATTGACTTTTATGATTTAAACCATCCTGTTTTCCTCTCGACTGCCTTCCATGGGACAAATCTCAGATAATTGTAGCCCAGTTATTTATCAAAATGTAGGGACCGGATAGCAGGCAGCCGACAGCCCCAACAGAGAGTCGATTGTGAAGGTGTGTGTGTGGGTGTGTGTGTGTTAGAAAGCAACTTACATTATGAGACATTCAGTGCTCTGCATGGAAACATGATCCCTTTCAGCTCCTGGAAAATAGGAAATGAAAAAGAGAAGGGCAACCTCAGAGGACCTTAATTAACCGTTCAGAATAATAGCTCAAAGCGGCTTGTGCTCTGTGAATCCAAACCCATTAGTACAACACAATATTCAGTCCTGCTATTAACTGTACCAGTAATAGCGTATAAGGTCAAATGTTTACAACCAATATAGTTTAAATATATTCAGTTATTCTTTACACCATCTTTCTCAGTCAAAGGTATTTTAAATCCCAATAATTACCAGTTCAAACTGAACTGTGTGAGTTTAAATAAGAACAGATCAAAGTAGGTACAGATACTGTTGACCAGGTAGCTGATTATTAAGACTTTGTCTCCTTGTGACACCAAAAAGACTAAAGAGTGGCTCGTTTTACGGTGGCTACAACGGCCCAAAATGCTTATTAGGAGAAATGCAATGCACTTTCAAAAACAATGCACATAAAAACGCAAATGTGCCAAAACACATGCAAATGAGTACACATCTTCAACAACTTGACAACACATGCACAAACACAGAACGCTGCAAATCGAAACATGCTGCAGGAATCTCTAAACACAACGGAAACACTAAATGATCCATACAGCTGGGACCGGAGCGCTTGTTGACGTTAGGATGATAACATTTGCACACTGTCACAGAAAAACTCAAATGTTTGTTTTATTGACTTTTTTAAGAATGTGATTGCATCATTCCTTCCCATATTATTATATCACTAGCTAACGTAGCTAACCTCATTTCAGTTATACTGACAAAACACTTGACTACTAGACAGACTAACTCTACCAACATGGTTTTTGAAAGTGCAGCCTAATCGTTTTGGGCCGTTGTAGGGTGTTTGCCTCCATCAGCCAGCGTATCATTTAATTACACACTTTACAACAATAAACATATTGATGGAGGATTTCAAAAAACCCACAAGCAGTACGACAGAGATGAAGATGAGAGAGCGGCATAAGTTCAAGCATGAATAAAGTCAATTAGATGAACAACATATTCAAATGTTGACTAATTAGTTCCCTGCCAACTCAGCTCACAGGAAACTGATTTCCAATGCTGAGGAAACATGAGACCCCCTCCACAGTCAGAGATTGACATTGAACCCTTGCAACACGTTTACTGCTTTAAGGAATCAAAGCAGAGTCCATCAAAAACATCCATCACCTACTTCACCCCATGAAACACACCAAACACACTGATATCCATCCGGACAGGGTCCACCGTCCCTTCTGTTCATATCTGCAGTAAAGTAAACCTGGAAAGTCTGTAAGATTTACGACCTCATAGGGTTACTAAAAGCAGCCGCACGGACACCCACGATTGGTGTCTGAGCGAGAAGAGCACAACGTTTATCATGCGATTGCGATGCGTTATAACAAAAAATGTAAAAAGTAGCAGCTATTGTAAATGCAATATATGGATTTGCAAAAAGAAACGACTAACTAGGTCCCTTCTTATTCAGGAAAAAGCGGCTTTGATTTAGTTTTTATTTACTGCAAAGGGAAAATATATAAACCCTGAATGTGTAAAGTGATGTGCACACCCTACTTGTTATTGGATATTGATTTTGTATGGCTGTTTTGCAGAGAAGCACATTTGCTTGTTCAGGTAATGGTTCAGATTTATATACAACACAAAGACAGTAAGGCTCCAAAACTGACTTTGTGTTTGATGTAAATATCAGGTTGATTCAAATAAGCTCTGATAAGGAGATTAGGTCATAACAAATTGGTGGTCAAGTGACTTATCTTCAATGAATTCTAAAGCAATATTCATTATGATATCACTGAGACATCCCACCGGGCAGAATGAGGAACCTGACATCTCAACATCACCCTTTTTTCCCACTGTTGTATATATAAAGAAATGTGATCTGCATGTGTATAGTGTGAAGATACTAATATGTTTCTCACTGCAAGGCTTATGCAAGGTTTTATACTATCCAAACGCTGCATTGATCCTTTAACCGCGCGTCCACAGCAGGTAGAAAACAAACACGTAGTGCTGGAGGAAGACGCTCGCTCTTACTCATGTCACGTTTAAATGTTGGGGTCATGGAGACGCTGCGTGAAATCCTTTCATAGATATTCGTTCAGTAGTGTTGGAGTATCTGTAGTCGCCTCAGGGGTGCACTATTACACAGTAACAGCTTTGTAGACTGACACAAGGAAACCAACATGCAGTGGTGGAATGTAACTAAGTACATTTACTCAGGTACCACACCTCATTTGGACATAACTGTACTTTACTTGAGTTTTCCATTTTATGCTACCTTGTACTTCTATTCCGGGACATTATAAAAGCAAATATAGTACATATCCACTTACAGTATATGATATGATGCATTACTGTACTAATCAAACCAGTATTGTATCTGAAATTGGCCAAACATTGACAAAAAACAACATTAAAATGCTCCTACATGGATGTGTTAGTGATTAAAACAAGATTATACTGTATAATAATCTATTATCATATAGTACATCCTCAAAGGGCCATCCTGCATACCAATTACTTTTACTTTTGAGGCTTTGAGTACATTTGGCTGAAAATACTTCTGTACTTCTGCATTTGAAATGCAGTACCTTTGCGTGTATTGGAGTATTTCAAAGTCAGAGTAGAGGCACAAAATATAAATATGAACCTGGAGATGAGAATAATATGTCCCCTTTAGGACAATAGTCTTTTTTAATTCTAATTAAGCAATTTTTCCACCTCTGCCAACACTTTGCATGGTCATTTCTTTGTTGAGCGTAACGTTCAGTAAGGATGTTCTCTTCAGGTCTGTTGCGATCACATCGAGCTGTTTTCAGTGCAGATCAAATGTTTTATTCTTAACGCGCATTAAAAGTCCCTGCTGAAGGACACGAAGTATTGTACAGGGTGGAGGGCAAAGAGCCTGCTTTGGATGTCAGCGTGTGCCTGATGGAATAATAATACTATAGTTCAGGAACTCTCAGCTGAGGAAGTCTTTATGAAAGGATTTCACTCTGTCATTCAACATTGTCTGGTGTTTTCTGTTTCATTACACATCAGAGCCGCCATTCACAAAGCCAGAGCAGAAGTGCTCGTCCCTGTGTGCGTAGGGCGAGAATTTAATAAAATGTTCTTTCAATTCTGGTAGATTCAATCTCCTGCTAATCCACTATTCTCTATATTTCCAAAGAATGTAATGAAAACCCATGAAATGATCTCTGCAGTGTCACAGTTTGGTGATCCCGCTGATCATCATAGAAAATACGAGATGAATGTCATCTGCCTTTTCTAACACTGAGATTAATTAAATGTAATTCATTGCAGCGCAAGTCAGTGGCTCTTGCTGTGATTGAATATATTCCTAACTTTGATTGATGACTCATAATTGAATATAACTGAAAAGCCACTGTTCCTCATCAGCTCACCCTCTAACACACACTTGGACTTGAACTGATCCCAGTTCAGCAGAACTCCATCTCTGGACAAACATTGGAAATGATTCAGAAATGCATTGTACTGTCTGCTTAGAAATAGTTCTTTGTCACACGTCTGCCCCCACCGTGATACTCCCAGCACCTGAGAATGTTTTTTTATACAAGAAAAAAGATTAAATAATATTCCTAAAAAAATACTTTCATATAATCAATGTATTTACTTTGGGACAAACGTACCTCATCCCAAACTAATGCATTAACTACAAAAATAAATCGCACTTCTTTTGAATGAATGGACATTGAATACATTGTCAGAACTTTTTGTTGCATCATATTTAGCACCAAAAAGACTACTCCTGCAACTAATGTGCTTATTGATGTATCTCCATACTCTGATATTATAGCCTATACCCGCTGTCCTGAAGAGGTAGTGTAACTGCAGCATGCTGACCTGTAGATTTGTTGTGGGACAGCAGCCGTGATGATGATCTCTAATAATAATAGTATGAATTGCAGTTGTCTGTATCGCTGTTCTCCTAAGTCCATCCTTTTCGCTGAGATTTGGTTTTCCCATGATCCTCCTGGGTCTTAACATCACTTGTCAATGCTGGCATTAAGCTGAGAGTGATAGTTAGAGAAGAATATTTCAGATTTTTAAAGGTTGCTGCCAATCACAAATCTTTTGGGTGCACACACAATAACTCATTATTTTGAAAATCTAAAATAATGATGAACATATAACACATTTAAACTTTGAAGCCTCCATTTGGAAAAGTCAAACTTTTTTAATTGGAAATGTAATGGTATACAAAATTAGTTTTTTCCCTTTCGGAAAATCACAAGAGGAAATCAACTAGTACTCTCCTTTAACATCACTTCTGAGTTAAGGCTTATGTTTATTTGAGGGTTTCGATCTAATTCTAATCGATTAGACATTAGTTTTGGGAACCCCCAGAGTCAGGATGGCTTTTGAGGCAAAACGATATCCTGTTAGTTGTTTTAGCACATGGTTTGGGCAGGAGAAGTATTGCCACTGTTAATATTACTGCTGTTGCTTCTTTTCTTTGTGAAGAGATGTGGGATAACATCATCACAGGTATGGGTCGGTTTGTTAAATCTGTATGAATTCTGAAGTATGACGCCTTTAGAAAAATATATGTAACATTTTTGTGGTTTGATTTTATTTGGTGTTGTGTTTAAGGTTTACATTTCTTTAATTGAAGTCATATTAATTCTGCTTTATTGTCACATGCACATTAAACACGGAAACATTTAATCGTTTATTCCTCAGGATAGTGCACATTGAGTTTGCATGTTGTTCCTTGTTGTTACTTTCACTTTGAGAGAAATCACTTGAATGCTTTATTATATCTTATAAGAGTTCAGATCTCATTGCTCCAGATCGGTAATCATTGACTCTAGCGATACTTCACTGCACTGCCATGAACAAGTGGCCATACACCCTTGTTTGCTTGAAGAATATGAATATTTATATACCCGTATCATATTAGACCCTTCGGCACCCTGCAAAGACTTTTATAAAGCTTCTCTTTTTCTGTAATGAATGAATAATTCCAATTAAATGAATTTTCAACAGAGAATGAATCCAACGTTGTTGTTTTTTATGTGCACCTGCTTTTAATACTCTGATTTCATTCATACTAACTCAAGTATTTACATTTTAATTTCAGTCATGTATTCCAAGGAAAACCTATTTTGTAATAGTCTAGAGAGGATCTCAAAGTTTCAGACATATTTAATCTCTTTAACTTTGAATATACACAGAGCTACAAGCTACTGAAAGTTGTGTTAGGAATAAAATTGATTTTATAAACTTCTATCAACTTAAAATATAAACTCCCCTTTCTTGTGGGCAGAGTGGGTTGCGAAGCAAAAGGCCTGCAACTTACTTACATAACGTTTTCTCAATGCTTTAACTGTAGTGTGTAACACAGTTTGAGATGAGGGGTGTTTCCAACATTTTAGAATGTACATGTCAGTTAAGTTGGAATGTAGCGAGGGGAAAAGTACAATATTTTGAGAAGTAGCCTAGCAGTGGTGGACCGTAAGTAAGGTAATGCACTTTAAGGTATAACTTTAAAGGTTCTAAAATGTTACTACTTGAGTTGTTCCATTTATTGCTGACTTTTAGTCAACTAAATATATTTGACAGATTTAGTCACCTTGTTGATTCATGTTATCAATACAAAAAAAGAATTAAGTGTGATGTCTAATAATACTATATATGACAGTGTATAAAGTAATTAAAATAAGCCCCACCTTACAAAGCTGCAACATTAAAGTAATGTAATAATTCATGCAATACTAATTATATCCATGCAGTAATATAATATACAGTATATTTCCATTCCTGATAATGATAACTTAAAACTTTTAGTACATGAATGATGTAGGTAGGTGAATATGGCAGTGTAAACAGTGTATTTATTACATATAAATTGATGTATGCTGTTACAGGGTAATCTACAATATATACATAATGTATACTATGAACTAAGATTATGAATGCATGACCTTTACTTGCAGTAGCCTACTTTTACCCTGAAGTTTTTCTATTGCTACAGCACATTAACATAAGTAAAATATACGATGAATGGCTGGTTCTTTCACCCACTCTGTGGAGTACAGCATGGAGTTGCAGTACAACTAACTTACCTGGGATTTGTACTTAAGTACTTGAGTTAATGTACTAGTTATTCAAATTCAAAGGAGCTTTATTCCTCCACTGAGCTGTTCAGCAGCTGTGATTCTGGTCCCCGGACTCAGCCCGTCCTGTTCCCGCTGAAGGCGCCTTGGCCCTCAGCCAATCAGGGCGGAGCAGGACATGACGCGTGTTCTCGTGCAAGGAAGCCCCAGGAGTGGCGCGCCAAATTTCAAAGCACTTCCTCCCGGGAGGACAGGAGGCGAAAAGCTGCACCGAACTAAGCGAACAACGGCGATAAAAACCTGTAGAAACAAAACATTTTATTCAAAGTTTATGAGCTGAAGCCGCTGGTGGAGCAGTCGACGGTGTTTTTTCGGCAGCTGGTTGAGGAATAATTCACATAAAGAGGGAATGCCATTGTTGTAAGTGGCAGCTTTGACTTTCATTCTGTCCTACAAGGAACTACGTCAGCTAGCTTGATCCTGTTTCTGACTGACAAGCTAAAAACCAGGACTACGATACATCATTGATCTTTCAATCTCACTGTAACGTTTATCGCTGCATTCTTAAGTATATGTGCAGATTCTATCAGGATATGTGCAGTAATTGTTTTTTAAAACGAGGTTTTACTTGACATTCCGTTGATTTCTCTTGGTTATTGTGTCTTGCTTTGTGCCGTGTCCCATGATACGTCTACATGCAGCTGATGCACGGCATGCGGTGCACACTGCACAAAGCTAAAGATCACAGTGTGAAGCTGACAGTTTTCATGTTTCTCTTGTTAAGAAGCATCTGGTGTTTTTCCCTCAGTGTGACATTAGTTTAACGGCAGCCTGTAATGAAGCATGTTTTATGTGGCGTCTGAAGTGTCAACAAAATAACATCTATAAAGATGTTTTTCACACACTAAGTACAGCAATTAAGCAAATGTATTTTATGTTTTCTTCTTTCAGATCAGACAGCACTGCCAGGCTTCTCACCTGTGAGACGGCTGATGTCAGGAGCCTGGGATTTTAATCTCACACACTTACACACAGGCTCAGATGACAGCTGTTCAAATTTGTTAATTTTAAACGTCAGAACTCAGGCTAAAAGTCACGGCTGTCAAGTTTCTATGGCAGGTTTGCTTTTCATGGTTTTAATATTTACTGCACCTTTCCCATTTAGTGGTAACACGCAGGCTGTCCACATTACTAAAGATCCTCTTACAGCCTCCACTCCACGGAGGATTTCATCTGTTTGAGCTCATGACAGAGTGCAGTAGCTCATGTCCACACTTCCCCAGTTTACACAGGGCTCCATATCCTCATTATTTATTCAGGGCAAGGCGCAACAAGGCATCTGCTTTACATACTAATGCAAACAACTGTTGCTCAAACAGCTGCACCTGCCTGTAACCAGGCCTGAGCTTAGAATATTTCATCTAGCAGATTCTTGCAAGTTCACATGCCTTTAATTTAACTTCTGTCCACTAGCAAAGAGTATATCCCACAATGGATCTTAACCTGCTGTAGCTCAGGGCCTGTCACAGATATTGTGTGGCCTCTGGGTGGGGTCAGGGGGGGTTCAGCGGTGGCAGACAATCAAAGCCTTCAGTCATGCTGTGCGGGGTACAGCCGTGCTTCCAGTTGCTGCGGATCGGGTCGTCTGCAGGGGACTCGGCGAGGGACCTGTACACCTTTAGGCCGGCGCTGAGCCACTCGGTGTTCAGGCTGGGCCGGGCGGCGGAGCTGTGTGACGTCACGCTGGACTCCACCTCGGTGTCACGGATCCACGCCGAGCTGCACGCAGAGAGGGAGGCGGGGGAAGAGGCGCTGCAGGAGGAGGGCTGGATGGTCCACATCAAGGACAGGAGCAGTCATGGTGAGAAAAGGACACACTTGCACCAGGATTAAAAAAAACATAGCAGTGATTGCGTCCGGGAAGATTTCAATGTCCCTGACAAATGGGAGAAATGATGGTCACATGTCTGTGAGCTTAAAATCAATTGATTAGAAGGCTTTATTAAGAATGAAGACAAAAAGACGCTATTTCAAATAAATGAAGTCCATAGACTCATAAAACTAAAAATAGCTGTTGCTGACTATTTAAGCTTTTTTCAATTCACTTCATATTGTGCTTAAGGGAAACATTTAAAGACCTTAAGACCAGCCAAAGTCCAAACTGACTCTCACACACACTGACACGCCCTCCTCCTCTACAGTCGTTGTGGAAGAGAAAGTTACACACCCACTTACAAGAAACATGAATCCCATTATGGGGAAATGCATTCACACAAATACACCACACACACACACACACACACACAAATACACCACACACACACAAATACACCACACACACACAAATACACCACACACACACAAATATACCACACAACACACACCAGGCTTGGAATTTCGTCATTTTAGGGGCAAGGCCATTTGGCCTTCCCGTTCACATTTTTTTCAAGGGCACAAAGGCCGTTTGGTTAAATTACGCTGGTCAATCAACATGACTGAAAAGTGTAGCACTAACGTCAACACCAGTCGTTTTACAAATGGCTGATTAGCAATAGTGTTTCTTTAACGTATACGTTAAGTTCAGCCATAAACCACATAAGTCAGTCATGTATTATATCAAAACCGCTTAGCAAGAAAAATACTAGATTCAAAGGTGACAGCTATCTGCTAGCTTGTAGAAGCAACACTAGATGTAGACCCCTTGAAGGGAAGAACGTTAGCGCTATCCAAAACTAGCTAGCTATCGCTAGTTTTCATGACAAAATGTAACGAGTCGACTTTAATAGGCTAATACAATGGTAATTACCTATCAATAGTACTTTCTATAAAAACACGTAATGTTAAGTCCTTTCAAATACTACCACATACTTCAGTTAAATCATATCAAAACAGCTTGGTCCGCTTGCTTACCTGTGCTTGTCTTGCTCCCGCGTGCTGAGGAGGAGGCTGTCGGTCCCCTACAAGGCCATTTCTGACGGAACAATCACAGCAGAGCAAGATCGCTCTGATCCCAGGGCACAGGCATCGCCCGGGAACTATTCCTACTGCTGCGCACTAATATGACTTTACTAGCGTTGTTTACACTGGAACTTTTGACAGGGGCACCAAGGCCACTTTGGCCGTGAATTGCATTTTTTTTCACAGGGCATCACGGCCATGGCCGTCGTGGCCGTCG